>NC_048596.1:161559647-161801421 GCF_003668045.3 Cricetulus griseus
GAAGTTCCCTCCCAGACCCTGGGTTAGGCACAAACCACACCCAAACACCTGATTTCCCAAAGATCCTTTATCAAGCCTGGAAGGAAAGATATAGCGGCTTCTCTCTGACTCAGGCAGAAAACAGCAGCAAATGACCTTGCAGGTGTCATTCTTAAGAGGAGAATGGGGATGTCTGTGTTAGAACGGGCTAGGATGCTGTGGTAAAGGAGATAGGGGATGAGGGAGAAGAGAAGGGGACAAAGGAAGGGAATAGGGGGACAAGATAGAGAGAAGACAGACATGGCACATAGGCAAATGGCAGTTTATAAAGGTAAAGGAGGAAGCACTCTGTTAGGATGAGATGTTTAATTTTAATTAGGCTTGTTAATTAGGTGAGCCAAAGGGGCCTTCTGATTGCTGGACTTTGGTAGTTGGCTTCAGGAGGAGGAAGTAGCCAAATAATGGAATAGACCTTGGCGGCTAGCTTTAAGAATGTAATCTAATGGTTTTTAGCAAGGCAGAGGGAATAGAGAAGAAGGGTAAGGCCTGCCAGAAGCGCCTGCTCAAGTGGGCCAGTGTCCCTTAAATCTCTAAAATTTCAGTCTCTTAACTATGGGCTCCTAAATGGGTCAAGATCAGGCTTGAGAAACCCACAGAAACAGCTGACCTGAACAAGGGAGAGCTCTTGGTCCCCAGACTGATAGCTGGGAAACCAGCATGGAACTGATCCAGACCCCATGAACGTGGGTGTCAGTGAGGAGGCCTCGGAAATCTATGGGGCCTCTTGTAGTAGATCAGTACTTATCCCTAGCGTAGGAATGGACTTTTGGAGCCCATTCCACATAAAGGGATACTCCCTCAGCCTAGACACACGGGGGAGGATATGACAGACTCTGAAGACCCCCCCCCATGGGAGGCCTCACCCTCCCTGGGGAGCAGAAATAGTATGGGATAGGTAGGGTGTTAGTAGGGGGCAAGGGAGGAGGGGAGGGAACTGGGATTGACATGTAAAACAGTCTTGTTTCTAATTTAAGAAAAAAATTGAGAAAAAAGGATATTTATGTAAGCCCCCCCCCCCAAAAAAAAATAAAAACTTAACTGTGGGCTACTCTAAAATAAAAAATAAGTTGCATACATGAAGGAAGAATCAAGGCACATTCACAATCAAACTAAAGCAAAACTAAATTCCACCAGTGTAAATCATTGAGTATCCACTGTCTGGGATTCACTCGTCATCTTTTGGCCTCCAAAGGACAGTTACACTCCTGGCCTTGCCATTCACAACACACGCATAGCTTGTCTTGTAGTCTCCAGCCTATTGTTCTACACAATGCTGCTTTGCTTGGCAATGCTACTGGAATCTTCAAAATGCCATAGTCTCCTGCTGCAACTAGGCCATATTTCCACCAGTAGCCACTCCTGGGCTCTCTTTAGGGACTTTCTCCCTGCCAGGTGGTGCCAAGCTTTAATTTCTATGACCCTCTCAATCCTGGGCCTTTTACTCTATCTGAGGCTGCACCTTCACCAGAGGCCTCTCCCATCCCATCTTCAGGATTCCAGCCATGCCACACAGTGCCAAGCCTCAGCTGCTCTCTATGACCTTTTGATCTGGCACCACCTGGGTGAGTCTTATACGGCCAAGTTCTGCTGCCAGCATGAGATGAAGTGGAGGGGAACCACAGTTTCTGTGTGCTGACCCTGAGGATATTCTCTCAGATTTCCCCTCAGTAATACTGCTCTCTTCTCATCACAGCTAATTCTTCAGCCTCAGCTTACTAAAGCTGTAGATCCTTAATTCAAAGTATCTCATAAATGACACCAGAAGTCTTTAAGGGGCTCTTGAACTTCCATTTGGAATTTCATGTCAGGCCTTCATTGTATGTGTTTCTTTCAACATTTTCATCTTCCAAGCTCCCAATTCCAGAGCAGCCCACTGAGTTTTGAGTACTCAATAGCTTTCAGTCCAAAGTTCACCTGCTACCACAGTTCTCCAAACACTCTTGGTCAGGTTTGTCACAACTGTATTCCCTGTTGGTGCCAATTTCTTTTTTAGTTGGGGAATCTATTTCTGTGGTAAAACACCATGGGGAAGTAAAGATGTATTTTTCCTTACTCTTTTGAGGTGACAGTCCATCAGTGATGGAAGTCGGGGCAGGAACTCAAGCAGTACAGGAACCTGAAGGCAGGAATTGAAGCAGAAACTATGAAAGAATCCTGTTTACCATCTTGCTCATAATGGCTTGCTCAGTCTACTTGCTTTATAGCACTCATGGCACCACTCACAATGGGCTAACTAAAAAATAAAAAAGAAAAATTCTTTCTCATGGCTAATCTGGTCTGTACATTTTTTTTTTTAAATTGACAATCCCTGTTCCAAAATGACACACTAGCTGCTTAAACACATGTATTCTTCAGGAAGGTACAGTGAAAATCTTATAAATCAATAAATGTTATAAATATGATGATTTGACTTTTATACTTTTCTGCTTTGTTCTGAACAGTCTTTCTTTCCTTCCATCCCCCTCTTCTTCCTTCTTCTCTCTTCTCTTACTCCCTTCTATCCTCTCCCTCTCTCTTTGCTTCCTTCCTTCCCCATGTCTCTTTCTCCCTCCACTGTCCTAGGGATTGAACTGAGGACCTTGTGTTTGCTAAATGTGCATTTACATATTACTACATATGTATTTTAAAGAATTCTTCCTAAGCCAGGAGTTGGTGGCACATTCCTTTAATCCCAGCACTTGGGAGGCAGAGGCAGGTGGATTTCTGTGAGTTTGAGACCAACCTGGTCTACAGAGCGAGTGCCAGGACAGCCTCAAAGCCACAGAGAAACCCTGTCTCGAAAAAACAAACAAACAAACAAAGAATTCTTCTTGTTTGTTTGCATGAAAATAAAAAGTAAACAAATACCCCCTTCATGGGTGTTTTTTTTTTTTTGGTGAAGAAAAATTATATAACAATGCTTTTAGTAGGATTAGTAGTAAGTGCAGTGGCATTAAAAACTAATATTTTAGTCTGAAACCATGGTTAATCAATACTATCTTCTAAGTCACCTGCCATTGGGTTCTGTTTCACATATTCAACTTCTATCCATATGCACTTACATCCTTTACCTAATTGCAATGGAAGTCCATGTTCATTTTTGTGTGGAATCTGTATGTTTTGTATGTGTTTATATGTATTTGTGTGCATTCATTGTGTTGCGTGCACGTGTGCATGTGAAGGCCAAGGGTTGTCATCAGGTGTCTTCCTTGGTCACTCTTCACCTTAGTTTTTGAGACTGATTCTCTCATTGACATTGGAGGTCATGGGTTTAGCTAGAATGCCTGGCCGTCAGCTCTGAGGATCTGCCTGCCGCCAAGACAACAGCACTGGGGTTGCATAAGTACGCACACTGCCACACCTGTCTTGTTACCTGCCTTCTTGAGGATCCCGTGCCAGGTTTTTATGTTTATGTGGCAACTACTTTACCAACGGAGACTTCTCCTCCGACAATTGCATGTACTATAACAAATTATCTTTGCTAGTAGAGAAGATATAAGTAAAAACAAAAACATTATTTGCTCATAGTCTTTTCCCCTAAGCAACACTCTTGAGGCTACTCTTTCATGCTTAAAAAGTTGTGATCATTTGTATCTGCTGTTTCTCTCTTAGTAGGTGAACTTCACTGGGAATGTATAGTTTCCCAAAATTTTAATACCTACTAATTAGCAAAGGACTCATTGTTCTTTCCCAACTGACAAGCTTTTCTAACATTTGTATGTATCTTCAGCTATGGCAGTGGACAGAACTAGGCTCTTCTCTCCTACATAGTTGGAGGACAGTTGTTCTGGTGATCAGTGTATGTTTCCAAAGGTATCAATTCTTTACCATGGAACCATGCCAGTTGGTATCATTATTAAAACCCTTTAGAAAATATCTTAACGTGGAGCATATATTTCAAATTTCTATTTGTTTGCTTGAGGGGAGTGGCAGGCATGCTATGCCTCCTGTGGAGGTCAGAGGACAACTAATAGGTTTTTCCTTTTGCTATTCCATAGATCAAACTCAGGTTGTTAAGCTTAATGGCAAGCACTCCTACCTGCTGAGACATCTCTTAGCTCCAGTCTGGTTTTAAATTAACATATTGGACAGTAATTTTATGATCATAAATTATTTAATTTAATTTAAAAATAGACTTTTAATGTATTTCAACATGATTCATCTAACCTTGATAAATGGTAAGTTAATTTTTGTACTGTTTTTTTAAACTATGTGTTATGTGTCATCTGAATCTAGAGATGAGTTAATTATGACTGAGATGTTATGATTTCTGAGTGCTTTTAGCAAGAATGGAGATAGTACTTAGTCTGATGGCTGATGGTTTGGGTGTCTTCCTTTCACATAGTAGCTGAGAAAGTGGATAGTCAAGTGCTCAATTTTCTGTACTGACTTTGTGGCAAATCATCATGATTGTTGTGTATTCTGTAGCTTTTGAGCAGCATGCTCTTCTGATGTCTTGGAATAGTTTTCACCACTGAGAAACAAGTGAGTTTTGCTTATATTTAAGATAGCAATGCAAGAGAACCAGAAATTTAAAAATGCCAGTATGAAACATAGCTGAATGTAGAGTGGATGGCTCTGGGATGTCTGAGCTACTGGAATACAGCTGAATATGTATGCAGTGGATGTCTCTGGGGTGTGTGAGCTACTGAAACATAGCTGAATAGCTTTGGGATGTGTGATCTTTGTTGCTCATGGTTTTTGAAGTATGATCATTCCACAAATATTGTGTACTAAGTATTAGCATAAGTAATGTGGTTAGACTTAAGAACCTGTGCTAAGATCTGTTTCTCATTGATAGGAATCATCTGGCTACTCCATGAGTATTCAGGTACTGGGTTGCTAGGCCTGGTTGGTGTACGAAACACACTGTTGGATATATTGGTTTGTTTGATGGTGGGGCATTGTGTAGGGCTTTTCTCTGCTTGTTAAGACTCTTCTCTGCTCTTTTCTTACTGAAATTTTTACTGGGAATGAATAGGGTAGTTCAGAAATGAATTGAAAATTATATTGTTGGTTATTGCATCATCATTTATTTAGAAAATTTCACCATTTATCTGTGTGAAAATTACTTGATTTGATGAGTTTTCATTTTTCTTTTAGGCTCAGTTTATGAACCTCTTAAAAGCATTAATCTTCCAAGACCTGATAATGAAACTCTATGGGATAAATTGGATCATTATTACAGAATTGGTAAGCACCACCTGAGGAATCATAGTAGCTATGACTAGTACTCACTATTCTATAATTATATGTCATATATTATGTTGAGATATTATTCTACAATTTGAAGATGGGGTAGTTTCACTGCTAAAGTAGCTATATATTCCAGTATTTACCTTTGCACTGTGAGGACCAGTTCTTTACCAGGAGAAAGATAACCAATATTCTGGGGAAGATTTGTTTAGTCTGAGAAAACAGTACTGAGTATAGTGGCCCAACCCAAGCTCAGCATCCAGGAGGTGGAGATAGGAGTATTATGAATTTCAAACTAGTTATATAGTAGGACTGTGTCTTAAGAAAATATAAACAAACAACAGCAAAAACAAGGAAGTGTTAATGTCAGAGCTGGAGAAAGGCAGTTGTCTAGAAGTAGAATGGAAAACTTTCTTTCAAGCACAACATGGCTGGTGCACTCTTGAACTTATAAAGATCTGTGTAAGATTGAGCCTAATAACAATGGGTCATGGAGTGGAGGGGCCTTATGGGATTTACACTTGGTTGATAGGGAAGGGAAGGACGTTTTCTGTAGTCATATATTCAGTGGTAAGGTGCCGAGGCTCCTGTAAGCAAATCTTTACTCTTGTAAGCAACCCTTTGGATCACCAAAGGAATGACGGAGGCATTAAGTAAGAGGAGGCTAGTTGGGAAAAGGTAATGGTGAGTATGATCACCTCAAAAATGTCATAAGGAACCCATTATATGTAACTAATGTATGCTGTTAACATTCTTTAAGTGAAAAGAGATAGAAAAAGAAAAAAAGGTGTTATATCTTAATGCAGATTACATTGATTGAGTATATTTTGGGGAAAGCAGTGTTATTTATACAGAACATTGTTTAGACAAAAATAAAGTTTCCTGTAGATAATATAAAATTGTCCTGTGGGGTTTCTGTTTTCCTAGCTTGGAACTCCGTCAAACAGAGGAAAGCACTGATTTCAGGCCCTTGCTGTGTCCACAGCTGTTTTTGCTATATAAAAATGAGATTTTACTTGGGGAATTTAAAAAGATCCCTAACCTGTACAGTTCAGTAAATAATAACACTTTGGTAAACACAAGTCATCAGTGAAATACAGGCCTCTGGCCTATTTTGTGGTCTTCCTTCTTCTTCCCTAAATTGTGGGTTATTTAGCTTCCATAATCCAGAACTGGTGTTATGACTTAGGAAGTCAATGATATGTATTGTACATTTGCTTTAAGTTTTCTTACTTAACTGAGTTTGACAAAAATATTATAGTCATATTTTTTTGGTTAATCTTTTTTGGTTAATCTTTTCTCCCTTGTGTCTGATGTTATTTTAATAAGATTTGCATCATTTATTAACATCAGCCAGCATAATTACAAGCTTTTAATGCTCTAATTAGTTGAGTGTTTTCTTCAAAACTATAAAGACACCTTCCTGCAGTGTGGATTTCCACTTGGCCAGTGTGACATGAAATGATGTAACATCTTTGAAAATTTTATGCTATAGCTAATTTAGAAACAACAAAATTTTCAAAAAAGAATGAAGAAACCAAGGTCTGATTGTACACTCATTCTTTGTCATCACCTTTTTTTTTTTTTTTTTTCTTGTAGTCAAGTCAACAATGCTGATGTATCAAAGTCCAACTACAGGTCTCTTTCCTACTAAAACATGTGGTGGAGATCAGAAGTCCAAAGTCCATGAGAGCCTGTACTGTGCTGCAGGTGCCTGGGCTTTGGCTCTAGCATACAGGTGAGCTGTGTTTATTCTCCTAGTAGCTCTAACTTAACTAGTTTTATAGAACTAAAAGATTAAAAGGGAATTATAAAGCATATTTTGGAGATCATTTGATAAATTTGAGTATAGACTATGTATTATATAATACAATATCAACTCTTAAGTGTCTTGAGTGTAATTAATGGTGTTCATGGTTATGTAATGGCTTTTTTTTCTAGAGATACTTCTAATGTTTGTAGCTTTCAAATAGTAAAGAAAAATTATACTTAGATATGAAATACAAGATAAAGTAACGTTAATAGCTGGTGAATCTAGGCAAAGACTAAGTGGTTTACTTATTGTAGTATTCTTTTAACTTTTTTGCACATTTGAAGGTTTTGAAACAGCACAGAAGCAGGAAAATTGTTTTAAAAGAGTATATTCAATAGAGAGACTAAAGTCAGACAGCATCTTTTCCCAAAGACCTCAGAAGAGAATTCGGTCTTTCTTTGCTGGGCACATTATCCATGCAGAATTGGTGGGTGATGCCACCCACTAATCTGCCTGCTATCAGGGAAGAAACAGTATGAACAAATGCATGATATGCTTACTTTACTGGCTACATTAAATAAGATGTGCCAGTAGTGAAGGATTTACTTTTCTGACATTTAGCCCCCTGTGATATATGAGAGCTACAGAAACAGACTTTAGTATCCTGCATTTAAGGAGGCATCGATAGTTTTTATACAGTGGCAGTGATCTGCAGATATTTAAGTGAGCCAATGAGCATTCCATTCTGATTTGTTTTAGCAGTGGTTACTTTTTCTACTTTTTAAGGTCATTCATAATTGGAAGACTTTTTTATTTTATTTTATTGCCCAGAAAGAACATCTTAATCTAGTTTAATGATTAGATTTTAGCAATTTTTTTTAAGCAAGAGAAGTAAAATATGATCCATTGATTTTTAAACTAATACTTGAGAATCTGAAACTTGATGCCAGGAATATACCATATGTGTTATTTGGGTACATGTTTAGGGGAGGGCCTCTTTAAGGACTAATGTGCTTCCTGGGGCACAGCAAAGAATGCTTATGCCTATCTTAATTGCTGCTTCTTTGAATTCAACTGGGAATTATATATCATAACGAGATATCATGTCTGCAATTTCTAACAGTGAATTTAAAATAATTGTGGTTGAATTTTTTTCTAATGTAGAACTAAGCTTTCAGTTTTAGCTAGATCATTTAAAAAAATTCCCTTTTAAAAAGAATTGACTCACTCCTGTAAATCAAGGAAAAACTGCACAAGTTTTACCATAAGGGTTTTTTTTTTTTTAAAATTGCATTTCTACATTTGCTGAGAAGATGTAACTTCACTAGAAGAATTAGTAGATGCCACCAGAACATTGGATTAGTCAGTAGCTAAATACTTAATTATCAAAAGCTCTACTCCCTTTTCAAATGCAATTCCAATTTGTTTCCTGAGTTATCTCTCTCACCCAGGCGCATTGATGATGACAAGGGAAGGACCCATGAGCTGGAGCACTCTGCTATAAAATGTATGAGAGGAATTCTCTACTGCTATATGCGTCAGGCTGATAAGGTAAAGCATGAGGACTGAAATTCTCATATCGTTTATGGGATTAATTTAACCAGTACTGCAGTAGCATCTTCTGAAGAACACACTTTGAAAAAGATAAAGCCACGTCCTAGGACAGTCCATTGAGTTTAACTCAGCCTCTCCCTTCCCAACCCAAGCCTTTGACATCCTGAAACTGAGGTAGCACCTTCAGTGAGAGATGATTGAAAATTATTGTTTAGACTTGAATTTGTATTCATGATTTGTTTTGTTTTCTATGATAAAGATCCAGATTCTCAGGAAGCTATCAAATATGAATAGTTCTAAACATCTTATTATTTAAAGAACATCCATGTCAAAATTCATTTTGGATGTGTGAATTGCTGTGGCAAAGGGAATTTTAAAAGTATAATGTCTTATTCATTTGCATGCAAAGAGGCCTGGGATTACAGCTTTATAAAGCAAATAGAACTTTATGGTATTATATGGGAATGAAAGAAACAATACACCTAGCATGGTTTGTCTAAACTGTAAAGTTCTAGACAAATATAGTACACTGTTCCCTTTATTAACCTACTATGTTGAATCCCTAACTCCTAAGAACATGTCCACATGTATCCTTCAGTATGTTGTGGGTTCCTAAGATGACATCAGTTGTAATAGGATGTATCAAGGCCATAGTTTATGGTTCATTACAGCAAAAGGGCATAGAACATGACTGAAGCAAGAGGCACCTGGTAGTGTGTAGGAAACAAGGCACCAGCTTCTCAGGGCAGCACATGTTAGCTGCTGCATCTTTTTTTTCTCCCCCTCAAGATTTTTATTACTGTAGGTACCCTCTGTCTAACACCCAAATTCCAGACTCCCAAGAGAATACATAGTGTAGCCTAAATCACATCAATTTTAGACATGCAAGCCACTCTTAGGAGAGAATAATGGAGCCCTTCCAAAATACACTTTACCTTACAAGGGCCAACGGTGACACTTGTAAACACTCTTTTCTGAGGTTGTTAGGTGCTGGGTTACTGTGCCAACTCTTTTCAGGACAGTCATCAAGTTTGTGCACTGGCTTCTAATCTTACCAGTTGTGTCATTTTAGATAAGCTGCCTTTCACATGCTTCTGTTTTTTTGTTGTTGTTGTTTTTTTGTCTGTAAAATATGAACCCAGGCTGGGCGTTGGTGGCACACGCCTTTAATCCCTATATATATGAGGAGAATGAAGTAGAGTATAAAAAGTACTTGGGGTAATGGTACTCCAAGTGTCAGTGCTTCCCCTCTGCTGTTAGACTGCACCCTTCAGGTGTGTTTCCAGCTTCTTCACTTGAGCAAAGATGCACAGCAGTGATCTCTTTGTGCTTTGTATGTCATGATCATATGAATATATTGTTTTAACTTGTACTTGAAAAAATTTTCAAATGTGATAGCAGATCTTTCTGAGATCTATCCTTGAAGTTACAACTTTAAAAATATTATATTTTGCCAATATAATGCGGCAGCATCATTGACAGAGAAAGAGTGCACTTAATACCAGCTGAAAGGAACGCATCCAACAAAGTCATCTCTTGTCTACCAAGATCTGATTTTGCAATAATCATTGCAAAGATTGTTCGGATGCTAAAAGAAAAGTCATATGTTGTACTTTGGCTTGCTGGATTAAATTTATATGGCATGCATTAATTTGATGTAATTATGGTTAAATTTTTTAAGTGTGATAATACTGTTCACTTCCCAAGTATCCCTTCATGAATGCTGAGTATCTTTATAAGGTCAGTGTTTCTCTTTAGGAAGTATTGTAAGAGCCATTTATTTCATGTGCTTGCTAAACAAGATGACAGATATTCCCCTCTCCCTGTGGCATGATTAGACATTGGGTAGTGACCCTTTCTAAATATTACTCACTTTTACCAAGTAGTTGCCACAGTTATGTTTTCTTTTAAGTAGAGATTGAGTTTAATTTAAACTATTTGAAATCCCTCAAATTATAAAGATTAACATTGCTTTCCATAGGCATAATTAATGTAGATCATTAAAATGAATGGTGAGTTGGATCATTTTTAATTTTTATCTTGCTAAAATTAATTCCCTGCAGGAGACATAAACAATGCCCACACCTCTTTCTAGAGTGCTAGTGACAACCTGAACTACTGCACTGAAGTTTACTCTGGAGAATCAGTGGGTTTATTAGGATGATTTATAATGAATGGGTGAGGGGTTATGGGCAGGAGTATACGTGGTCTTAAAGCAGCTACACTGGAAGGTCTGCACCCAGAGTGCATGGTGACCTGCCCATGGCTGTATAGATGGAACCCCTCCCTAGTTCTCCCTTGCCTCTGTATTCTAGCTCTTTTCTGGTGGTGATCCCATCACCCCTTGTACCTATTCCAGTGATGGGCTGTCAACAGTCAGCAAGTCCAGCCATGATGATCTTTTGTAATCTGGCACAGCTAAATTCACGAAGATGGTGGCAGATGATGACTCAGAGAATAGTCCTATACAGCATTGTCCATACCACATATAGATCAGGGTTTCAAGTATTTTTATTGTCATAAGCTTTCTTGACTCCTGTATATTTTTGCAGTGGGGAAGTAGAATTTATTACTGTAATTCACATGGAGTGTGGGAGGCTGATTGAGAGATTGGATGCTATCTCTAGATTAATGTTTACCATTTTTGTATGAACTCTTGCTGGAAGATGTGAACATACATCTACTCTCCAGAAAGAACATAAACAACAGAACAAAGTAGAGTTTTACCAAATCCAACTTGGCAAACCTATGAGTTTCTTATGCTTGCTTACATGGATGAAGGGTTACTTATACAGCATAGATGACTCAAAGCAGCCATACCACTAAAGAAAATGTCACCTTAGCATGTGTGACCACTTCCCCATGGCAGCAGAGCTGGAGTCTCCTCTTCAGTTAACCTTCCACACTATACATACTCGACCATCAGCCTGGGCCACAAACCACAGATAGGTCACACTTCTAAACAGCTGTGAAGGAGATATAGGATGGAGAGTCAGAGATTTCAGCTGAGGGTTGATTAACCTCCTCCTTAGAGGGAAAATCAACGGAATGCATCTTTTGAATCTTTTTTTTTTCTTTTTTGCTTGTTTGTTTTGTGACAAGGACTCTTTACAGCCCTAGTTGTCTTAGAACTCACTATGTAGTCTGGGATGGCCTTGAACTCACAGAGATCTGCCTGCTTCTGCCACTCAAGTGCATTACCGTGCTCAGAAACAGGCTGGATCTTAAGGATCTATTTCAGACAGCTACAGCAGCTCTGATGAAGTGAGTTGTTTTAGTTTTATATATGTTTCTGTGATTAAAATATCCTGACAAAAAGCCATTTTTGAGGAAAAAAAAAAGGTTTATCTGGCTGTCAATTCCAATTATAGTCCATCATTTTGGGAATATCAAGGCAGGAAGTCTCGCAACAAGTCACATCCCACCTATAGTCAAGAGCATAAAGGATAAGCACATACTTGCCTGCCTCTCCTGTGCAGCTAGCTCCCCTCTATTGTGCTCTTTGGGCCATTCCCCACCCCCATCCCCCCACTCCCCACCCCCCACCCTCAACTGTGGTGCTACCCATAATGTCTTGAGTCTTCCTACTACTAGAAATCAAGGCAAGCTCCTACAGATATTCCCACAGGTCAACCTGATCTAGATAATTCTTCAAAAAAGACTCTGTGCAAAAGTTTCTAGGTTTTTTTTTTTCTACAATGGGAACAGTAGGAGAAAAATAATCTGAACATCAATCACACCTTCTATTGCTTCTCTCCCTTCTGGGTGAGTCATTTTCTTCCTGAATCTAGCAGGGTGAATATTGTGTTATTGCATGTGGTGCCCAAACACACATGTGGAGGTCAGAGGACAACTTGCTGAAGTCAGTTCTTGTTTTCCACCAATTGGGTCTCAGGAATGGATTCAGGTTGCTTGGCAACAAGCATCTTCATCTGCTGAACTCTCACTTTCCTGTGAGTGTGTGTGTGTGTGTGTGTGTGTGTGTGTGTGTGAGAGAGAGAGAGAGAGAGAGAGAGAGAGAGAGAGAGAGAGAGAGAGAGAGAGACAGACAGAGAGACAGAGAGAGACAGAGACAGAGAGAGATGTGCATGTGCCATGGTGCATGTGTAGAAGGCAGAAGACACCTGAAAGGAGTGCATTCTCACTTTCCACTGTGATTCAGGGTCAGGCTTGCTGGCAAGTTTCTGTCTAGGCCTTTAAAGAGTAAAATTATCTTTTCACATTTTCTTATAGCTAAAGCAAACACTTTTGTGTGATTATGCTGTTTGGCCTCAAGACTTATGCTCTTTGTCTTCTGAAATCAATTCAGAATCTGGAAAGTCTAAGCTTTTCTTCTTTCACTGAGTCTCTCTGCATGTGTGGAATATGCTTCCTGGCATTTTTGTAAACATTAACTAAAAAATATTTTACATTTATTAGGGAGTGCATGGCATTGTCCTTGATTTGTAGGATATGAAGCAATATCATTTTGTGTTTTATTATTTTGTCTAGGCTCTTTTTTATTAATGTCTTACTTCCTAACATTCCTTTTGCTCTTGTCCTGGCTAATTTTATTTCAGCTGGCCACAAGCTAGAGTCCTTTGGGAAAAGGAGCTGCAATTGAGGAAGCGACCCCACCTTGCTGACCTGTAGGGAAGTCTGTGGTGCATTTTCACAATTATTGACTGGTGTGGGGGACTTGCCCATTGTGGGTGGGACCATCCCTGGGCCCCTGGGTTCTGTACAAAAGCCAGCTGATTAAGGCACAAGGAGCAAATGAATAAGTAGCACTCTTCAATGGCTTCTGCATTAGCTCCTCCTCCAGGTTCCTGTCCTGACCTCCCTTTGACTGTGATGTGGAAGTGTAAATGAAATAAACCCTCCCCTCCCCAGGTTGGTTTTGGTCCTCGTGTTTCGTCTCAGCATAGAAACCCAGCTGAGGCAGCTCTTTTCTTATTATCCTTGTGGAGAATGCCCGGAGCTTTTCATGGCTGATGTGCAGTTGGCTTGGAGGGCTTTCAGTGGTTGGGCTTCGTGCTTAATTTCATTTAAAACACTGATGAGTTTCCAACCAGTGAAAAATCACTGAAATTTTGTAAAAGTTGTTCTTCCAGAATACTCACAAAGATGGGATAAGTATTTTCCCTAAATGTGTGTTTTACAGCTATAAATTAAGAATGGATGAAAAACAACTGTACCAAATAAGCTGTTTACTCACAGTAGGAAAAGGTTTCAGGAAAAATGTAAAATACAAGTAAAATAAGTTATGATATAGGTTAGAAAAATGTGCTCCAACCGTTTCTTTGATCTTTACTTGGCAAATGCTAGGTGTGCTATAAAATACTAATTAATGTGTTTTGTTTCTTAACTGTTTTCAAGAGGACGTTTTGTTTGAAGTTGACATATAGCTTATCTCATTAATTTTCAAAGCTTAGGGAATTTGATTTTTTCTGAAATCCTAAATTACTTGTCTTTTAGCAGCTTTGAAATTCAAAGCCATTATATAACTCCCCATGTGAGCATCTTTAATCGTTTAGTGGTTAGTTTTCTTCTGACACAGTGGTTAGAAATAAAACCTCCTGCTGGGTTCTTACATGTCTTGAAGACAAATGACAAGCACCATCTTGTCAGTTTCAGCAGTGACTTCATTAACCTGACAAAAACCTTATCTTGTTAGATCCCTGTTAAAATAGTGTGCCCTTAGTTGTTGTCAGCTTGACACAAGTGGGATCACTTGGAAGGAGGGAGTCACCCTCATCAGGATGGCCTATGTTTAATGGTTGATATGGTAGGGCCCAGCCCACTGTGGGCAGTGTCACCTTTGGACATGCTGTCTTTGACTATATAAGAAAGCAAGCTGTGGAAAGCCAGCTGCTAAACAGCACTTCCTTCATGGTCTCTGCTGCAGTTTTGCCTCTTGTTTCCTATTTGAGTTCCTGTCCTGACTCCCTTCAATGATGGACTGTAACCCATAAGCTAAAGATCAGTCAGGGTTTTTAACACAGTAATAGAAGAGCAAACTAGGAAGAAATTGGGTACCAGAATGTGGGATTATTGATGTGATGGACCTGGCCATGTTTTGGGAGAGGATTGTGGAAGTCCTTGGAGCTTTTGGCTGGGAAAGCCATTGAGTGCTCCAAGGCTGTTCTTTGAGGGGCTGGAAAATAAAAGTATTGAGAGAAATGCAAACTATGGAAGCTTTGCTGGTGAGATCTCAGTGAAGTTTGACAGTTTCTTGAAGACTTTATTGCGGCTGTTCTTGTGATATATGTGAATTAAGAGTTTGTGAAGATGAAACATGGTATGTTTTACTAGGGCAATAGATGCTGGCTCCTGGGGCTGAAAACATAGCTATGATTAATAAAGACTAGCATCATTGAGGGAAGTGTTTCTTCAGGGTCAGGAACACAGCAAACTAGGACAGTAAGGAACATGAATCTTGTTTCAGTTCAGCCATAATTTTTAAATGGATTTTTATTTAAATCAAAAACAATCTTATTTCACACACCAATCCGAGTTCCCTCTCCCTCCTGTCCTCCCATGTCTCACACCGACCCCCCCCATCCCACCTCTCATTCACTCCCCAGGGAGGGTGAGGCCTCCCATGAAGGATAATCAAAGTTTGACACATCATTTGGGGCAGGACCTAGGCCCTCCCCTGTGTATCTAGGCTGAGAGAGTATCTCTCCACAGCGAATGGGCTTCCAAAGTCCATTCGTGTGCTAGGGATACATCCTGGTTTCACTGCCAGAGGCCCCATAAACTAGCCAAGCCTCCCAACTGAAACCACATTCAGGGGCCCTGCTTCGGTCTTATGCTGGTTCCCCAGCTCTCAGACTGGGGTCCATGAGCTCCTGCTTGCTCAAGTCAGCTGTTTATGTAGGTTTCCCCAGTGCGGTCTTGACCTCTTTGTTCATCACTCCTCTCTCTCAGAAATTGGATTCTAGAAGTTTGGCTCAGTGCTTAGCTGTGGAGGTTCTCTGATTCTGCTAAGGTAGTCATCATTGTCATTATAGGGGAAGGGCATTTAAGACAGCCTTTCTAATATTGCTTAGATTCCTAGTTGGTGTCATCCTTGTGGATATCTGTACAACTCCCTAGTGCTAGATTTCTCTTTAAACCTATAGTGGCTCCCTCTACTGATGTGTCTCTTTCCTTGTTCTCCTCTATTCCTCTCCCCACTCAATCTTCCTGATCCCTCATGTTCTCCTTCCCCCTCTTCTTTATCCTAACTCCCTCCTCCCTCCCCCCATGCTCCCAATTTGCTTAGGGGCTCTTGTCCCTTTCTCTGTCACTTGGGGACCCTGTATGTCTTTCTTAGGGTCCTCCTTGTTTCCTAGTTTCTCTGGAGGTGTGGATTGTAGACTGGTAATCCTTTGCTCTATGTCTAATGTCCATATAATGGTTGAGTACATACCATGTTTGTCTTTCTGTAACTGGGTTGCCTCACTCAGGATGGTTTCTTCTAGTTCTGTCCATTTGTCTGCAAATTTCAAGATTCTGTTTTTTTTTTTTTTGTTTTATTTATTTTTTTCTGCTGAGTAGTACTCCATTGTGTAACTGTACCACATTTTCTGTATCCATTTTTCAGTTGAGTGGCATCTAGGTTGCTTCCAGGTTCTGGCTATTACAAATAATGCTGCTATCAACACAGTTGAACAGATATTCTTGTTGTATGAATGTGCATCCTTTGAGTATATGCCTAAGAGTGGAATTGCTGGATTTTGAGGTAGACTGATTCCCATTTCCTGGAGAAACTGCCATACCAATTTCCAAAGTGGCTGTACAAGTTTTCACTCCCACCAGCAATAGAGAAGCGTCTCCCTTTTTCCACATCCTTTCCAGCATAAACTGTCGTTGGTGTTTTTTATTTTAGTCATTCTGACAGGTACAAAATGGTATCTCAGAGTTGTTTTGATTTGCATTTCCCTGGTGGAGAAGGATGTTGAGCAATTTCTTAAGTGTCTTCCAGCCATTTAAATTCCCCATATTGAGAAGTCTTTATTTATTTCTGAACCCCACTTTTTAATTGCGTTGTTTGGTGTTTTGGTGGCTAGCTTCTTGAGTTCTTTGTATATTTTGGAAATCAGCCCTCTCTCTGTCAGATGTAGGGTTGCTGAAGATCTTTTCCCATTCTGCGGCCTGCCATTTTGTCTTGTTGACTATGTCTTTTGCCTTACAGAAGTTTCTCAGTTTCAGGAGGTCCTGTTTATTAATTGTCAATCTTAGTGTCTGTGCTACTGGCATTATGTTCAGGAAGTGGTCTCCTGTGCCAGTTTGTTCAAGGGTACCTCCCACTTTCTCTTCTAAGAGGTTCAGTGTGGCTGGATTTATATTGAGGTCTTTGATCCATTTGGACTTAAGTTTTGTATATGGCTGTAGATAAGGATCTATCTGCAATCCTCTACATATCAGTTATGCCAGCGTCATTTGTTGAAGATGCTTTCTTTTTTCCATTGTATAGTTTTAGCTGCTTTATCAAAAATCAGGTGTTCATAGGTGTATGGATTAATATCAGGATCTTCAATTTGATTCCATTGGTCTACCTGTTTTTGTGCCAATAGCAAACTGTTTTCAGGACTACAGCTCTATAGCAGAGGTTGAAGTCAGGGATGGTGATGCCTCCAGAAGTTCCTTTATTGTACAGGGTTGTTTTTGGCTATCCTGGGTTTTTTGTTTTTACATGTAAAGTTGAGTATTGTACTTTCAAGGTCTATGAAGAATTGTTCTAAGATTATGATGGGGATTGCATTGAATCTGTAGATTGCTTTTGTTAAGATTGCCATTTTTACTATGTAGATCCTACCTATGCAAGAGCATGGGGACCTTTCCATTTTCTGGTATCTTCTTTAATGACTCAAAGTTCTTGTCATACAGGTCTTTCACCTATTTGGTTAGAGTTACCCCAAGATATTTTATGTTGTTTGTGGCTATTGTAAAGGGTGATGTTTCTCTGATTTCTTTTTCAGCCCCTTTATTGTCTACATATAGTAGGTCAGTTCAGCCATATTTTTGATTGGGAGTCTAGAATAATGTTCATTTCTTTGAGATAACAATCATGGCAGTAAGAAAAGAATGACTTTTGCTTGTGTAGCTCCAGGCTATTGCTTATGTTTTTATATAGAAATAGAATGTCTGTCTTCTCTGAGTCCCTCAGTTACTCTATAAATGGAAAATATGCATCCCAAATTATCTCCTCATTCTGTTGTTGCTTTTTAATACACTATTTTTTATTCTTTGACAATTTTGTATATACAAGTAATATGTTCTGATCATATCCACCCCAACATGTTCACCCCCACTTCATGTCTTCTACATTAAAAAGTATTTATTTATTTTATGTTTATGTACCAGATGTTTGCCTAGTGCTCTTGGAGGCTAGAAGAGAGTGTTGGATCCCCTAGGCTTAGAGTTACAGATGGTTGTAAACCACATGTGTGTGATGGGGATTGAAGCCAGTGCTCTTATCTGCTTAGCCATCTCTCCAGCTCCTTCTACCTTTCCCCCCTATTTGTTTTTGCAAACCTTTGAGTCCAGTTAAGCTGCCTGTTGGAATTTTGACTACTTTGTTGGCTGCTTTCATGGGGGTAATCATAGCTGCAGTGAATTCATAAGTGCAGTGACCATGTCATGACCAGAAGACTGTCTTTCATAGTGTGTCCCTTGTGTTCTCCATCCTTATATCTTGCTGATAGATCCTGACTAAGATTTTGTGGACTTTAGTCATATTTGTTTGTGCAGGGCCATGACACCAGGTCTCTTAGACCTAGAATAGAACTTTCTGTCATGATAGAGACGCTTTGTGTCCATATTGAGCATATATAGTTGCCTCATGTTGATATGGAGCAATTGAAATATGGCCAGAAATCTACATGCTACTTCTTGGCTTACATAAGCTTATGCAATTTTAATTAATTATAATTTGATTAGTCACTTGTAAAAAGTAGGTACTATTTTGGAGAAGGTAGCTTCTAGAGTCATACAAGAGAGTGAATGGAGAACCTTTCTTTATTCACATTACTTCTACTGCCAAATGTATGGATGCTTCACACCAAGCCAATATTTATTTTGAGATAGCCATCATTCTACTGTTTAATTCAGATCTACCAGAAACTACCTGGACTCAGTGTAGTAGCTTCCAGAGGCTGAAGGCTCAGTACTCTAAAACTGTCTCTGACTTCAGAGACTACTAGCAAGTAGTGGGCCCCCAGGTTACCCACATCTGACTTCACTATGAGTTTGAGTTCCTATGAGTTTTCCTTGGAGCCAGTAGTGCATTTCAACAGTTCATGGAATGAACATTGGCATCAGTAAATGTTGTTCAAATCCAATTGAGCAGGTCCTGAAAGGGGATGGATGTTCCTGTCTTTGGAGTTATCTCTTGTATTGTTTAGAATTTGTACTTTGTAATCTACAATGATTAAGACAGGAGCATTGGCCCATAGTCCTAGCTACTCCAGAGAAAGGGATAAATCCCCTAAGCTTGTTATTTGAGACCAGATTGGCCAACATAGCAAGAGACAGCCAACTTGGGAAAAAAGAAAAGCAACTGTCATGTAATTAGTAAATAAAAATGAGTTCTATATCTTCATAGAATTGTTACCTTGGTAATTATGTCTGGATGAGAAATGAAAATGTATTTGCTGTACCATAATTAAAGTGTGTTATCCTTAGAGAAAGCTTTTCCATTCAACTGTCATGTTAAGCATTCCCAGGTAACTGTATAGTTGAGTACCATCACAGGGACCTTAGTTTACATAAGAAACGTATGCTTTACTCAAAATCATATAAGGCTGGCTAACAAGGTGGCTCAGCAGGTAAAGGTGCCTGCCACCAAGTGATGACTGAGGTTCAATCCTCAGGCCCCACATGATGAAAGGAGAGAACTCACTCCCACAAGTTGTCTTCTAACTTTCCATAACATGTGTGGCACATGTATATACACTGTCTTAGTCAGGGTTTCTATTGCTGGGAAGAGACCCTATGACTACAGCAACTCTTATAAAAGAAAACATTTAATTGGGGTGGCTTGCATACAGTGGAGAGGTTTAGTCCATTATCATCATAATGGAAAGCAAGACAGCATGCAGGCAGACATGGTACTGGAGAAGGAGCTGAGAGTTCTTCCATATTGATCTGCAGCAATAGGAAGTGGTCTAAGACACTGGACATGGCTAAGCATATAGGAGACCTCAAAGTCCACTTCCACAGTGACACACTTCCTCCAACAAAGCTACACCTCCTAATAGTGCCAATCATATTCAAATTGAGAGAGCCAAACTAATGCCATGGATAGGCTCTTAATAATGGCCTAGTCAGAAACTAGGCCTCAGTTTCAGGTCATTGTAACTGAATGAGCAATTCTTGGAAAAAAAAAAAAAATCACAGCCCAGAGGCAACCAAACAGAAAGAGTCTGTCACCTTATGCTAGCTAAAGATAGCTTTCCCCAACCTGCATCTAGAAAGTTCATAACCTCTAAAACCAGCAACCAAGCCTGTAACCACCCGTACATATCCTTTACAGCCCTCCCACCAGCCGGTTTAAAATGCACCTACCCACCCAATACATCCCTGCTCAATGATCAAAAGGAGCCTGCGAGCTCAGGTCACCATCTCAGCACTGTGTCAGATGGTGGACCCCTGCATGCTGGAACAAACACTCTTGCTGATTGCATATGTGACTGGTGGTCTTTTCCTAACACAACCACCACTCACCCTCACTCATACACACACACACACACACACACACACATGTATACACACATGCACATACAGAATGTACTCACACTGTAAATAAATGAAATGTTTAAAAAATCAAGTAATATGCAAAACATTGTAACAAACTGTTGCTGCCATGCTCACATGCTCCCCACTCCATTAAAATTCAATGCTGTGAACTATCACTTGACAATTTTGTTCACACTAATAAGTTAGCCATTAATGAACTTTATCTATCACATTTCCTTAGAAAGGGTGATATTTCAACTTTGACCATTCCCCAGCCTATAAGCTTTAGCTATCCTTATAAGAAAGTTTGCTTGAAAATACCTAACATTCTCAGTTTTAGATGAGTATGGGAAAGACCATCATTCATATTTTATATTTGATTGTAGGTCCAGCAGTTTAAGCAAGACCCACGGCCCACAACATGTCTTCACTCCATTTTCAGTGTGCACACAGGAGACGAGTTGCTCACCTATGAAGAATACGGCCATCTTCAGGTAAAAGAAAAATTAAAGATTTACTTCGCTACCACTTATACTCCATATCATGGCATTTTTGAGGCTGCTTACACTTTTTCAAAGTAAATTTTGTAACTTTAAAATAGTAGTGTGAACGAATCTTGAAATGGAAAAGAAAGTTCATTGGTAACTGACAGGGCTGAAAGGACTACTGTATGGAATATTACAGCAGAACGTGTTCATGGAGTGATCAGGTGGATTATTGCTCTTTAGACTACTGCATGGAATATTACAGCAGAACGTGTTCATGGAGTGATCAGGTGGATTATTCCTCTTTAGACTACTGCATGGAATATTACAACAGAACGTGTTCATGGAGTGATCAGATGGGTTATTGCTCTTTAAAAGGTGAATGCCTACTCTTCCTTCAGTGAGTGAAGCTTGTTTACATATTTAAAAGAATTTCTACACTTGGAAATAGAAGGCATCAACAGGGTATAACAATTATTCAAAAAAGTTTTTGTTGGGCCACAGGTCATTTTTAGTATATCAGCCTTCACTGAGACTGAACACTTGTATGGGAATATCACAGATATTTGAGACCCATCAGATTTGTGCTCTGTTAAATTCTACACCTATGCTGAGAATGTACCACAAATTGTTTGTTTTGTTTTCACTATCACCCCCACATCTTTGTATTTTAAGATGGATATCCTGTGTCTTATTTGTAAGATATTAATATATATATATATATATATATATATATATTATATATACTGTTTCTCCTCAACAGATTTTCTTTTTGTTTACTTATGTATTCTGTGATTTTGGAGTAAGGTACTTATTAATCACATATTCCTTACTAAAAATAAGAGTTTTTCTTATGTGCAGCTGTACTTGTGTGTACACATACACTATAGGTATGCATGTACATACATCTATATATAGTATATGAGTGCATACAGAGGCCAGGGAAAAACTCCAGTGTAGTTATGTGGGTACTATTCAACTTGAGATAGGGTCTGTCATTGGCTTACTGTTCCCTGATTAGGCTGGGCTGGCTAGCTAGTGAGCCCTAGGGATCTGTTTTTTTGCCTCTCCAGCACTGGGATTACAAGAGGATGCCACCACACTCAGCATGGGTTCTGGAGATCATTATGTCCTCATTTATGACAAGCACACTACCAGCTGAACTCTCTCTCTAGCTGGAGTTTCTCCTTTTTTATAGTTTCGTCATCCTGTTGTAAATATCTTATTGAATTAATGAATCAGTTGAGTGGCTTGTATTATTATTTATACTTAGAAGAAGAAACCTGCCTTGAGAAATGAAAGTTTATTTATAAATTTAGATGAATTCTAAACTTTAGTGTTATGTCTCCAAACAGAAAATGCTACACAGAACCCCATTTCTTTGTAGCAGAGACTTTGTGTTCGTTTGTTTGTTTTTAATGATGATGCAGTTAAATGTATTATCTAAAACTTTGCTATGGATTATTAAAATCAAAATAAAAAGTGTGTAACATTTACTTTCCTTTAAAAAAAAAAAAAAAAAACCTTGGGATTAGTGAGATGGCTCAGTATATATAGGTACCTGCCACTCAACCTGATGACCTGGGAGAGAACCAGGTCTGGAAATCTGACTTCTGACCTCCACTCATGAACTGTGGTGTGTGTGTGTGTGTGTGTGTGTGTGTGTGTGTGTGTGTGTGTGTGTGTGTGTGCTCCCACACATGCGCGCGCATATAGACAAATAAAATGTACTAAAGTTTAAAACCTCAGGATTACTAAATTTACAGGAAGGCTTTAAAAGTCTCAAAGAGCTTACATCAAAAAAGAGTAGTCCTCTTAAAGAGTAGAATTAAAGTTTTTATTGTTGTTGTTGTTCACATATGCCATTTTAATTCTTTGGGGAAATATGTATAATGAAAAATATTTTTAACTGGTAAGCACTCTATATATTCATGGGATACTGTATATAATTTTAATAAGCAGATACAATGATCAGAACAAGACAAGTGGCATATCTATTATCTCAGACATTTAAAATTTCATAGTGTAGCAGACATGCAAAGTCTTTCTTAATAGTTATTTTCAAATACTCAATTTTTGTCAATAGTACCTTACCTGCTATGTTAAGAACATTTAAAGTTATTCTTCCTAGCCGGGCGTTGGTGGCACACGCCTTTAATCCCAGCACTCGGGAGGCAGAGACAGGTGGATCTCTGTGAGTTCGAGGCCAGCCTGGTCTCCAGAGCGAGTACCAGGATAGGCTCCAAAGCTACACAGAGAAACCCTGTCTCGAAAAAAACCAAAAAAAAAAAAAAAAAAAAGTTATTCTTCCTGTTCAATTATACCCATGTGTCAGCTAGCAATCCTGTCCAAGGAGCAGGTGGCAGGTGGTAGGGGTGGGGGAGGCAGGAGGGAGGGGGAACTGGGATTGCAATGTAATAAATAAATAAAAATTAAAACAAAAGAAATGCAAGCTACAGCTCACTTTCACTTTTTAACTCAGGTTTTCAGTATCATTACATAATTTTGCTTACATTTTATTCACTTAATAACAATTTTATTGAGATATAATTTGTATGCCATATAGTTTATCTATTGGAGGTGTATCCTTCTGTGTTTTTAGTATATTCTAAGTTGTACAACAATTACCACATTCAAATTTAGAACATTTCTTTACCCTCAAACTCTAAGCAAAATCAGCTATTCTCCATTTTCCCTGAAGTGCCCTAAGCAACCTGTAGTTCACTTTATGCCTCTACAGACTGCTTATTCTTCATATTCCAAATTTAAATGCAATCATGTAAGGTAGGATGTTGGAAAACTTTTGTTTTATTCAAGATACATTTTTCAAATGTGCTTTATATGGCACTGTTGTTGAAAATTGCAGCATGTATATTTAATTTCATATCACTCTTTCCTTTAACATTTAACTGTTACTGTTTTCAGATAAATGCAGTGTCACTTTTTCTCCTTTACCTGGTGGAAATGATTTCTTCAGGTCTTCAGATAATCTATAACACGGATGAGGTATGATTTCCCCAATTTTTTGTTATTGACCTTCACATAGAGGATATCTGATTTTTCTTTTCTTAAAAATTTACTTTTAGTTTGATTAGAAATGCATTTTTAAAATTCATTTAGTTAGATATTAGATTTTGGATTAAATCTAAAATCATCTTTTTGCTAAAATTACTTTTGTGTTAATTTTTTAGTGTATGAAATAATGGGCTTTATTACAACATTATATCCATACATACATACAGATATTGTTGTACTTGCCTCATATTACCTCAACCCTTATCCCTCCTCCCTGCTTACTCTTTCTTCCTATTAGTCTCTATTTTCTCTCTCTCTTCCTTTACACTTCCTTCCTTTCCATAGTCCATCTGTTACTTTTATGCATCATGTGTGTGCAAACACACACACACAGCTTCCACATATAGCTTAGTTAGAATTACTATTGCTGTAACAAAACAGCATGAAGAAAAAATAAACTGGGGAGGAAAGGGTTTATTTGGCCTACACTTCCATAGAGCTGTTCATCATCAAAGGAAGTTAGAACAGGAATTCAAACAGGAGTAGGGCAGGAACCTGGAGTCAGGAGCTGATGCAGAGGCTGTGGAGGGTGCTGCTTACTGGCTTGCCCCATATGGCTTGCTCAGCCTGCTTTTTAATAGAACCCAGGACCACCAGCCCAGGGATGACTCCATGCATGATGGGCTGGACCCTCCCCCATCAATCACTAATTAAAACATGCCTCACAGCTAGATCTTATGAAGGCATTTCTTCAATTAAGAGTCTTCCTTTCAGATAACTCTAGTTTGTGTGTCAAGCTGACATAAAACCAATAATCACAACATATGGGAGATATGGTGTGATGTTCATCTTTCTGAGTCTGGTGTATTTGGCTTAATATACTGATCTCCAGTTCATACATTTTTCTACAAATGGAAACATGCAATTTAAAAACAAGCATAGTATAAAGCAGGTGGCAGAACCTTGGGGACTATTCAGAAGACTGTGACTTCCAGAAAATTTTTGTAACGATGAAAATTAAATCACTGTTACAAATTTTCTCAGTATGTTTTTGACACATTCTCTTTTACAACTCATCTATTTAAAGGTCAAACAACAAATAAACATTTCATCATATCTCATTACTTTTACTTCTAGGACCTTAGTGCTTCACTTTTTTTTTCCCCAAAACAAAAATGTTGCTCTTATGCTCACTAGGAAAACTGGAGGATTTATGTTTGAGTAAAGCTTCACAGCCCTCAAACATAAATCCTTCAGTTTTCCTAATGAGCATAAGAGCAACATTTTGATTAGTTGTCTTGGTATTGTTTATTTTTCCTCTGTAGTTTCTTGAGTGTGTGTGTGTGTTTGTGTTTCTTTAGTTTCAGTATCTTTTATAGAATTGGTTTATATTTAAGAGTTGCTTTAATCTGTTTTTATCATGGACAATTTTGCTAAGTATAATAATCTATGAGTTGCTTTAGTTTGTTTTTACCATGGACAATTTTGCTAGGTATAATTACATAGGTCAGCTAATTTGATCTTTCAGAAGCTGAAATCCATCTTTCTTAGCCCTTCTGGCATCAGAAGATGAACCTTACCTCTATACATGTCTGAGTCCTTTCCTCTTATAGCTATCAGTGTTCAAGTTTCTTCATACTCTAGACTTACTGAATATTTATAAAACTCAATCAGATAAGAAGTTTTTTTGTGTGTGTTACAAATGACCAAAGTAATGTAGAAGCCACAAGGTGACTTCAAGTTGCAAATGGAGCAGTGGTGTTAGAATCGGAACTAAATGGTCTGGCTAAATATTTTAGTTGCTATATTGTTAGTATTGTGTTCTTATTTCACTTGCACAGATGTGGTGATTTATTATTTATGATTTATTAAAGCTTGCCTGAGGATTCAGAAAGCAAAGTCAGCCACAAGCCATAGAAGCCAGACACACACCTTTAATCCCAACAGCCAGAAGCTGTTACACTACCACCTCCTAGCTTTAATCCTAGGACTCAGGATTAAGAGTAGATCCCTGTGAGTCCAAGGCCACTCAGATCTATACAAGGTTGATCCACTTCTAAAGAGAAACAGCTCACACAGAGATGATCTCAGCATCTGGGATCACACACCTTTAATCCCAGCATTAGGGAGGCATACAAGATAGATAGGAGCAAGGCCTCAGTATCATGCATTCATTCTCCAGCCACACTGAGGAGAGGCAGCAGTTTCAGGCTTGGTGAAGAGCTCGGATCAGCCCTTTCAGCCTGAGCCAAAGCTGAGAGCTGCTTTGGTTTTCTGATCAACAGCTTGAAGTTTGAACCTCAATAGCTTTCTCTGGGTCTCTTATTTTTTTGTGTGTTATACACAGATATGAGATACATATGTCATATGAGAACATACTGTTAAATCCCTGAGGCCTGCCAATAAGATTAATATGTCCAGGTTTGTTTATATATTAATATCTACATTCATTCTTATGTACTTGTATGGATCATGTGATTATTTAATAAAAATATTGTGGAAAATTTGTCATGATATGAACTGAGTATACAGAATTCAGAAAAGAAATTAAATAGAATAACTAGTATAAGTAGGGTATATTATAACAAGTCTATGGTTGAAGAAGTATTTGATTAAAAACCTGGACGAAATAAACAAATTTTTATTTGTTTTTCCAGGCAGAGGAACAGAAAATGAAAAGTTTCTTGCATGTGGGCTCTTGCTATGCATTCATATTTGGAATGTGGCAGATGGTCAGAGGATGGTAGATCATTTCTGAGATGTCAGAAGCCATGATAAGGATCTGAAATTTTATGCCTAGCATGATAGATTGCCAAGAGTTTGAGATAGAAATGTGTTTTAAAGTGTTCACACCACTCTGTAAAGACTGAATTGCAAGAGGGTGGGTGTGGAGTAAGAGCAATTGGTTCTTTTAGTCTCTGAGACGAAGAATTATTGTAGATTCTTGATTTATGTATGATATAATAACAGGTAGTCAGTACATTTAATTTACAAATGGATGAGTAGTGGAAGAGAGATAGAAATATCAGTTACACCACAGCTGTGAATCTGCATAACTATTCAGTATTGTTAACTAACAATAGAGTGTCGGAGAAGAGTTACATGTAGCAGTTGGGAGGTCATCTATGCAAATATTAAACTCGGAATATCTGTTAAACTTTGAAGGAAAGGGGCCTCATAGCGTCATTAGAAGTCTAGGAGAGATGGCTTAATTGGAGATGGCAATTCAGGTGTTAATTACACAGGGTATGTAAATCATGGAGCTACATGTATGTGAAGCATGAGAAAAAGGATTGAATCCTCATCACATCACTTAGCAAATAATTTGAATCTAGCAAAGGATGTTAAAGAGCAAAGGTTGTTGAAGAAGAACAAATTATAAGCTAATAGAAGAAAGTAATTTAAAAGGAGGGAATAGGCAGTCGCCTCTGCAGGAATATGAAAAAAATCAAAGATGTGATCTGAAATTTTACTCTTGTTTAAGCACCATTGTCCTTAGTGGTCAACCATCATGGGTAACTCATCTCCATATGAAAATACTTTTAGAGTGAAGGGGGCACTATTTATAGTTACTTGAGGATAATAGACAATAATCAAGATTATGTATCACTGAAGTCATCCTTAAGATTGGTGGGAAAGATTTCAGTGGGACCAGGAGGAGGAAGAGGGGAGAAAAACAGAAAGGAAGGGCTCTTTCAGCAGTATTCCTGTAAAGGCCACAGAAATGTGACAGTAGAGAGTTGGGGATATAGCTCAGTGATCGTCAATGCTTGTTCAGCTTCCTTGAGTCCCTAAGTCTGATCCTCAGCATGCTCTGCTGACACACATGAAAGAAATGAAGATCAGCCAATAGAGAATCTTCTGACGGGAGAATTTTATGTAGAAGATAAACTGATGGGAAAGATTCAGGAGAGATGTAAAAATGTGATCATTGGAACTGAATAAATTTACTCAGTTGGAACTGAATGAGCAATGCTCTTGTAGCCAGAGTCGGATGAGATACAACAGTGCTTAGGTTGACGGATCATTTTCAGTTTGTAAATGTAATGGTTCAGACTGGAACATGGTACATACAAAGAATGAGCCTTGTCTGATCTTATTTTCTTTATAAAATTGGAATCAAGAATGTCAGTTGGGCATGAAACCCTGTGGGCCACAAGTGATTGAAAAAGGGATGAAACAATCACACAGTCTTGTGGTTATTTTGAGAAAGAATTCCAAGAACCATTTTTGATAACTAATTTTCATCATGTAACTATTTATGATGTAAGATTTGACTTTAATTAGTAATTTGGAATTTATGCCATAAACCATTTATCCCAAATGAATGGTTTGCTAACTAGAAGGAATAACCCATTTATTATATTTTTCCAAAATTTACTTAATAGGAATTATCACATCTTCTTTGAGTCAGGTCCACAAGTCATTATTTGAAATTTTACTTCCATGTGCCATGAAAACAAATTAATGATACTGTGTGGGAAGTATAAAAGACAAACTCCAGTTTCCAGTGCTTGTCTTTGAGAACTCAGAGGACTCATCAGTCATGGCTGTGATTTACAGTGAAGGAACAGAAGGGAGATGGGGAAGAAGAATGGGTGTGTGGAACAGGAACTACAGAAATTGGCATGCAAGCTTGCAGGAGTCTTCTATAGTCACCAGGGACATGGTTGCTTCCCCTAGCATCTACTGTGAAAACGTGTAGAAGTTATCTACCAAGGTGAATTTTTTTTTTTTTTTTTTTTTTTTGAGACAGGGTTTCTCTGTGGCTTTGCAGGCTGTCCTTGAACTAGCTCTTTTAGACCAGGCTGGTCTTGAACTCACAGAGATCCACCTGCCTCTGCCTCCTAAGTGCTAGGACTAAAGGCATGCACCACCACTACTGCCCAGCCCAAGGTGACTTCTTAAAGACCTGTTGCTGATGTTTTATTTGAGGCTGATCATATACATATCCTCTTAGTTATGTTTTAATTTCAAAGTCCCAGAAGGAAATAAATTGTTTATCTTTAACACCTATTTATGCAAAAATATTGTTTGCATAAGCAGTTTGGGAACATTAAGCACAACTGTGTCTTAATAAGTTACGCCTTTGTCCGCTTTGTGAAAGAATATCATATATTAGTCATCTTAATTACAGGGTTTTTATAGCTTGTGTACATAGATGGATGAACATTTTAGTATCCTTCTTTGAGCTTTTGAAATGGGCTAATCAGCAAATAGAGGGTTCCCTAATAAGAATGAGAATTATCACATTTTGTCTGTTCTAAAGCCAAAGGGAAAATTATATGATAACCTCTATGTGTGAGAAACTCTAGGAATTTAAGAGTACAACAGTGTTCTTTAGTTATCAATTTCCAATGAGAAATGGTGTCATTTTTACTATGAAATTATGTAGTTTTTTTTAAAGTTTTTACATTTCTCTAGGAATTTGATACATGTGAGTTATCTTAGCATCTTAGGGTCTTCAAAGGTTTTATTCAGTTGCAGAGAAGTTATTTTGCTTAATTTTATACATATGAAAATAAATAACTGAATTTATGGCTGGCGAGATGGCTCAGTGGTTAAGAGCACTTGCTGTTCTTGCAGAGGACCTGAGTTCTCTTCCTGGCACCTGTATGGTGGCTCACAATTGTCTGTAGTGTCTATTCCAGTGGATCTGGCCTTCTCTTCTGCCCTTCACTGGTGCTTCATGTACATCGTGACATATACATGTGGGCAAAATACTCAAACACATAAAATAAAAAAAATTAAAACACTATAAATTTATCAACCATGTCTTTTTTTCCTGACCTGTACTAAGTATTAAGTCACAGCTTATGGTTTATATGCAGAATACAAACGTCCAAATATAAGTAAAGGTCCATTTTCCTCATCTCAACTCCTCTTTACTGAGCTGACCCATTTGGTACTTTTTGTTAGATTTGGGTGGGGAGGCCTTCACATTTTAAAAGGAAAGTTCTCTTTCACTCTTAAGCCTCAACTATTTAGTGTACACTTCTCCAGAATATTCTATATTATTTTACACTCAGGTTCTCTAATGGCTTCCTCTTCTTGATTCTTGAACCTGATAATTTGTGGCATCTATGACTTTTCATGCCTGGTCTTGCTTATGGCTTTTCAGGGCTTTTTTTTTTTTTTATTTGGTTTCATTGAGACAAAGTCTCAACTGTGGCCTGGATCTGCATTTTAAATAAAGAAATAGAGTGTGGACAATTTCACTAATGCATTAACTCATCACAAGATATCAGGTACTCTTCTCACACATGTGCTGGTGCTGAGGTCCATGTTTGTATCTTTCCTGGGTTTTCCCTTTTTTCTCTGCATTCTCTGTTGTTCATTATATGTGGCCACTGATGGTTTTGCTCTGTTAATTTGTGCTTGTTTAAATGACTTGTCTGTGTTTAGGGATCTATGTTTGGGAGGCACACCTCCCCACTGCTATTCCCTGCAGCCTGATGAGATTTACAGTTTTAGTTACTCTGACTCGGGTCAAATTCAGGAATAGTCCACTTATGAAGCAGAGTTGGAGATTTTATTGAATATGAGAGCTAGGAGAGAAGTGGAGTGGGCACTCAGAAGAAATAAGATGTACCAAAAAGTGAGCGACGCCTCCTCAAGTGAGATTTGTAGCTATTGTTTTTACAGCAGTCAGACATGGAGACTTTGTGGAGTTTGAAGTTACTGTCATATCACTAGGCGATTCCTAAGGGGTGCCTTGGAGGGTTGAAATTCATAAGGTAAAAATCTGTACCACAGGGATACTGGAAAGTGGGATGTATTTAATACCCATGGTTGTTAGAATTCTGGCAACGTCTGGGAAAAGGAGTGAGGTTCTACCCAAGGTCATATACATTATAAGTCTAGGTCATTGCTTCTTTAGCAGAAAATATCCACATAGGACATGTACTTTGGGTACAATTATTTTACATTTATGGGGGCAGCATGTGGGTGCCATGGCATACCTGTAGAGGTGAAAGAACAACTTACAGGATTTGGTTCTCTCCTAACACCTTCCGAGGTTCAGGGATCAAACTAAGGTTTCCAGGCTAGGCAGCAAGCACCTTTACTTGCTGAGCCGTCTTGCTAGCCCCCAGATGTTAATTGTGTAGTAATTCTCACTGGATGATGGACTCCTTCCCTCCTATCACCATAATTTCCATGTCTTCCCACCCATCTGTCTCCTACCTGTTCATCTCATATTGGTTCATTTTCTATCCACCCATCCCCTACCTGTCTGCTTCCTACCTATCTGTCTCTTATCCATCTCCTAGCCTATGCAGAAGTTGTCCCCTCTGCCTGTGTTTTGGAGCATAATTTGGAAGCTCTCGTAGTTAGCATATGACTCTATTTAGTTTTCACTAAGTGCATTAATGGCTGTTAATACTGTACTACATCTCAGAACTTTACAAACAAATGTCTACCAACTGTGTAGTAATCCTCAAGAATTCAGTGACTATGTAGATGCCAGCCCTTTGCTGGAACTCTTTAGCTTCCTGTGATGATACAAATATATATTAATTCTGCTATTAATGATCTTTTGCTGAATGCATATTTTATGCATTTTTTGGTGGGATACTTAAACTTTTAAAATTAAGCTCTTACCTTGAAATTGCTGTCATTTCATTGATTTCATTATCAGGCAATGAATTTATAATGAGCCCATATCAGTAGCTTTGATTAAAAAAAACCTATTCAGACTTTAAAATATTACTTTTGTAATCTGGGTTGGATATATAGTACTTGGTACTTGTATCGTATTTTAAAAAGCCTGTTTGTAATTTCCATTTCAACCTAGCTCTTAAATTATGCTTAATCATGACATACTAGGTTAACTCATCTTTTTCATATGACTTCAGTGTCTTAAATAAACAAGTACTTATTTTTGTCATATAATAAGATGTCTGAGGATAACTGGCAGCTTGGCTTTTTTTTTTTTTTTTTTTTTTTTTATCCCAAACTGCTTAAAAAAAAGTGACTTAAAACAGAAGAGGGATATTAGCGTCTTTCCGTCAAATGTAGTCCCTTTTTTTTTTTTTTTTTTTTTTTTTTTTTTTTTTTTTTTTTTTTTTTTTTTTTCCAGAAAAATCGAAAGTCCCTAACACACTGTTGTTCATTCCAGGACTGTTCGGAATGACTATTAGGTGATGCTCAAGGGCCTTGGTTCATTCCCTAGTATTGGAAAAAAAGAAAGCCTTAGGAAACACGAAGTATACAGAAGATTAAAAATAGAAATATGTTGCAAAATACAGTTCCCAGAAAAGATTAAAAAACAGAAAAGATTAACAATATACACCACCCTGGTAAATTTATCAAGAAGACAAAGAATGCTGAGATGTGACATCAGGTATTAAAAGGAGAATACAACTATAAACAGAAATTTTAAATAGCAAAAATAATATAAGAAATTATAATGAAGTGTATTTTTAAAACACCAAAGTGGGATGATTTCTAGTAAAACCATGTTACAGTCCTAATTGTGTGTTGTGGCCATTGTTGTTCTTTTGTTGTAGCAAAGGGCAATGAAACATGAACCACTAGTCAACAAACCCACCTGAAGTTCATGAAGGGAAAGGGAAGAAGAAAAGAGGGGTGTTGGCCACTGGGAGCAGAGAGATAGAAACAGAGGAGAGGGGCGGAGAAGGGAGAGCAAGAGAGGAGAGAGAGAGAAGGAAGAGGGAAATGAAGGGAGAGAGCCAGAGGAGAGAGGGAGAGAACATTTGATGGTGCTCGCTTAAAAGGGGAAGTTTGCACATGCGTACTGAGTTCTTATGCAGCCCATGACAGCCCTGCCGTGGCCAGGAAACACAGGGCCCTTTGAGCTGCCTAAGTATCTGCCTGAATGCTGATAATGCATGTCCATCATTGTCAGGGGGCGGGGTCAGCATAATGCCGGGTTCCAACAGCCATTCCATCAATTTTCATGTTGAAGTCCTAACCTTTAGTATATCAAAATATCTTAGAGATGCAGTCTTTCATGCCTTTAAATAAATAAATGAAAATGTGTCCCTAAAGTGAACCTTTGTGACCAATGTCCTTTTAAGAGAAATAAATGTGCATATAGAAACAGTCACCAAATGGGGTGCATGATGACAAAGGACAATTCTGTGAGGACTAAGCAACATGAAGATGGCCATCTTCAAGCCTCAGATTTAGGTGACAGAAGGAAGACACTAAGCCTGCTCATAACTTGGTGTTGGAGTTCAGGCCTTCATACCTGAGAAAAATAATTTTTCTCCTTTAAGCCATCTGCTCTGTATCGTTTTCCAAGACAGCAAACTTGACACAGACTAGGGTCATCTGGGTGAGAGAACCTTAATTGGCCTCCGTTGGGCTGGCCTGATGTGCCGAACCTTCATTGGGCAGGTGGTCCTGGGAGGTATAAGAAAGGCAGCTGACCATGAGCCTGAAGAGCAAGCCAATAAATAATTCTCCCAGGGTTCTGCTGAAGTTCCTGCCAGGATTTCCCTCAGTGATGGATTGTGATTAGGACTGTCACCAAACAATTCCCCCTCCCCACAAGCTGGTTTTGGACAGTATTTTTATCACAGCTACAAAAAACAAACTAGACACAGTCCAAGCATGCTAATACAATTACTACAGCTGATTCAGTAAAATTTAAAAATAATATATAAATTGACTTTTAATAGTGTTTCTACATCATTGTAGCCCCTAAGGAAGAGAAATTTGTTTAAAATAATTCTTCATATTAGAAATTAAATACTCAGAACTAAGATTCTGCCAGTTTAGATATGCTTTGGCAGGCTCTACATTGTCATACTGTCAATGGGCCCCATCCAGCCTTTCTAAGAACCTTTCTTAGCCCCTTATCAGTACATATGACTAGTCTTTAGTCAAATATAAATCATTAATCAAAAATCTTCCCCTTCCACATGATCTTTTTGAAGGGAGAGGAGGAATTATGGGGAATGTACTGTGTATGTTTATCTTATTGATTGTTAAATAAAATACTGTTTGGTCAATGAGACAGCAAGTTAGATGGGACTAGGAGTCAAAGAGGATTCTGGGAAATGTAGTAGAGAAGTGGTGATCCAGGCAAGAAGTGACAGAGCAAGGAGACTCATATTTAAGCGAAGGAGAAACAGGAAGGGTCCCTTTTTCCCTTTGCCTCCTCCAGCGGCAGGATGTGATCCACTGGCAAGGGAGGATGCGAGCAAGACGTCCGATAAGATAAGTCTTATAATATATATGGGTTTATGATAGTTAAGACTGAGCTAACAGATGAGAATCTTAGTCATTGGCCAAGTTTCTGTGTATTCATTTGGGCCTAACTCAGGTGGGCGGTTGGCGTAAAGCACACATGTGGTGGTGGGGCTTGGCGGCTTTTGGCGGAAAGATTTATCATAACAGAGGAATAGGGACATCGAATATAAAAACTTCAAAGTGTAGACTAGTCACATGTGTCTTCTCTCTTTTCCATGGCTCCTTTGATCATTAACTATTCTTTAACAAGCTTATTGGGTCTCTGCCAGTGGAAATTGTACTACATAAAGAACAATAAAACAAAGATCCTGCCTTTTGAAAATCTTATTTTAGTTGAGGAAGTTAGCAAAAAGTCAACTTTCTAAAAACACAAAAAATTCAGTACCTCCAGCTCAAACACCATGGTGTGATAGAGAACGAAAAATGCATTGCTTTGATTGGATCAAAAAGTTAAGATCCTGCCTGGCGTTGGTGGCGCACGCCTTTAATCCCAGCACTCAGGAGGCAGAGGCAGGTGGATCTCTGTGAGTTCCAGGCCAGACTGGTCTCCAGAGTGAGTGCCAGGATAGGATCCAAAGCTACACAGAGAAACCCTGTCTTGAAAAACCAAAAAAAAAAAAAAAAAAAAAAAAAAGAAAAAAGAAAAAAAAAAGAAAAGTTAAGATCCTGAATTATGTACAAACTGACTCCAAGTGACAGTAAGAAGAGGAGGAGACACTGGGAATGTCAGTGAATCAAGTAGTGGCTAAAGTTGTGCTTAGCTACAAATTAAACAACAAGCCCACCAGTTAGTAGCAGTTTTATTTCATGCACCAATAATTCTCCATATAGACCATCTTGAGTTGATGTATGATGATGAGAATGTAAAATAATTTTTACTTACGTTGTCCAATACCATTATTGACACAATTTATCCAAAGTTATAGCTTCTGGATGTCATGTCTTCATTGGTAAAGAAGAACTGAGAAAGAAAGTTTTTGTAAGTTTCTCAGGTTACTGAGATGGCTCAACATGTAAAAACTCTTTCATCACAACCATGGTGGCCTCATTTCCTTCCCCAGCACCATGTTAGAAGGAGAGAACCAACTAACAGAATTCATCCACTAACTTCTACCCATGGGCCTGCACTTGTCTTCATGATAGCTACTCTAACTGGGGTCAGAGGGAATTAATATAAAAATATTAAAATATATTTTAATCCATATTTCCCCAATAGCTAAGGATGTTGGGCATTTAAAAAATATTTATTAGCTATTTATGTTTCTTCTTTTGATAAATTATTTTTTTCATTTTTTAGTAGATTGTTATTTCCATGTTTATTTTTGGGTATTAATCCTCAGTCAGGTCTGGAGCTAGCAAACTTTCTCCCATTTTTCATGCTGTCTTTTCACTCCATTAACTGTTTACTTTGGCTGTGGCAAAACTTCATTTCTTGAGGTTCCATTTGTTGTTTTTCCTGTTTCTTCAGCAACATGGAGTCTTATCTGTAAAGTCATTCTGTATGCCTACATCTTGAAGTGTTTTCTGTACTTTTTTTCTCTAGCAATTTCAGAGTTTCTGGTTATTGTTAAGGTCTTGATCAATATGGAGTTGGTTTTCATGCAGGGTAAGAAGTAAGGATCTATTTTCTTTCTGCATGTAGACACATAGTTTTCCCAGCCTCACTCATTGAAGAGGCTGTTCTCCAGTGTGTATTTTGGTTTTTTCTTTTTTTCTTTTTGTCAGAAATCAAGTTGTTGTGGCTATGGATACTTATATATCTGGGTCCTTTTTTAAAATTCCATTAATCTACATGTCTATTTTTGTGCCAGTACTGTGCTGTTTTTATTACTTTGAGTGTGGTGGTGATACCTCCAGCATTACTTTTTCCTCAGGATTGCTTTGGCTATTCAGGGTCTTTGTGTTTTTGTGTTAACTTGAAGATTGTTCTCTGTAGTCCTCTGAGGCATGGTGTGGACTGTTGAAGGGGATTGCTGAATATCTGTAGACTGCTTTCTGTGGTACATCCATTTCAGTGTCATTCCAATTTATGATCATGAGAAGGTTTTCCATCTAGCATCTTCCTTTTGGCATTTTAAAGTTTTCACTGTACAGGTCTTCACTTTCTTGGTGAAGTTTAACTTTTTTGTTTGTTTAGATTTTTTTTTTTTTGAGGCTACTGAACAGGACTTCTTTCTTGATTGCTTCTTCTGCATGTTTGTCTTTGGTCAGTAGGAAGGCTATGAATTTTCTATATGTTAACTTTGCATCCTGATATATTGTTCAAAGTGTATGTCAGCTGTTGTTTTTCTAGTGGAGTCTTTGGGGTTTTGATGTATAGAATCATAGTATCTGTAAATCAGGATGCTTTGGTTTCTCCCATCCATCTTTTATCCTTTTGTTTCCTTCTCTTCTCTGTGCTTTCATTCAGGGCCCTGGTTAGGACTATATACTTGCCAGTGTGCAGTTCTTCAGTGTTTTGTGAAGACGAGTCTGTGAAGTTTCCTTGAAGACTTTGATCTCACAGTTTTCAGCTCGCTGAATGCTGTGCACATCTGATTCCAGGGTTCTTTTGTGCACACTGGCAGTATTCTGTGTCAGGTTTCAGCATAAACCCATCCCAGTTAAGAGTCTGCTGATAATGTGCTTCACAGAGGGTCTCAGGTTGTTGAGCCACCAGGGACAAAGGAAGTCATTTTGAAACGGAATCTTCTTCCCTTGTGTTGGCTGCCATTACTGAGTGCCCAAAGAGGGAGGGGTCTCTTGGCTTCTGCTGTTGCTGCTACTTCCCTAGTGTGGCCATTCCCTAGCTGTTTGGTATGTCTGTTTGTCTGACAGCTACTTTACAGTTTTCCCCCGTTATTCCCTGGAGACTGGTTTATTACATAGGATTGTCCACCATCTTATATTCCATATCTTTATTTCTGAACATTTTGAGAACTCTCGAGATATTTGTTGTTGTTGTTTTGTGCTAAAAAGAGAAGAGGGGGTTGTTTTGTTTTATTTTCAATGATACTGAAAACCAAGCCTAAGGCCTCATGTCTTTAAAAAAAAAAAAAAAAAAGCACTTTTTGAAACTGTGGGGAAAGCTATCATGAAACATTTTTGGCAAAGATAACATGATGTAGAAATACAGCATTCAATTTTACCAATTAAACATATGTGTTCTATTCAGAGTTCTCTAGAGAAATAGAACTGATAGAATAAATCTATTAGAGACATAGAAAGGGGGTTTATTAGAGTGGCTTACAGTCTGTAGTCCAGGTAGTTCAACAATGGCTGACTCCCAATGCAAAGTCCAAGAATCCAAAAGTCATTCATTTAGTCCATGAGGCTGGATTTCTCAACTGGTCTTCAGTATATATCAGAATCCTGATGTGGGCTCTAATACCAGCGAAGGAATGATCTTGCAAGCGAGAGTGAAGGCAAGCACGCAAAAAAATTAAAAGCTTTCTTCTTCGGTCCCCTTTATTCAGGTTGTCCCTAGAAGGTGTGGTCCAGATTTAGAGTAGGTCTTTAGGTTTTCCCACCTCACATGATCCAATAAAGGAAAATCCTTCACAGGTGTGCCCAGCTCCTTGGGTTTAGTTAACTCCAGATGTAGTCAAATTGATGACCAAGAGCAGCCATCACAATGTATAATAAGCACATCATTAAAACTTGGCTTTTAGTTTTGGCTCTGAGTTTTTCATTTATGTGTATGTGCATGTGCGTTAGATTGTTGTATGCACACATGCATGTGTGGGTGGGAGTCCTTGTATGTCTGGAAGCCAGAGACAATATCAGGTTTCTGGCTCTAATGCCCACTTTACTCCACTGAATCAGTGTCTTCTCACTGAACTTAGAGCCTGGCTAGCAGCTAGCAAGCCCCAGCTATCCTTATGTTTCTGCCCTTGCTCACAAATACTAGAGTTCTTATGTAGTACTGGGGACTTGAACTTAGGCCTTCATACTTGCTCAGCAAGTTCTCCTTCCCACTAGGTTTTCTCCCTATTTTATTTTGGTAAATATTAGGTAAGATATTCTTAATGATTTTGTTGGGTCATTTGTAACTTCAATTGTCATCAAATTTCTTCATTTAAATTTTTATTTTTAATTATGAGTATTTTAATTATGTAGGGAGTAGTGTGTAGTTGCTGGTGATTCTGAGCTGTCTAATGTGGGTTCTGAGAACTAATTCCATCCCCTGCCAGAGCAATACATCTTCTTAACTGTCATCTCTTAAGCCCTAGCTTCTTCACTCTTACTGGGAAGTTGCCCTACAAATTATATGTGAACTTTAAAAGTTTATTTAACTTAATATATACTTAAGGTGTATAGTGTAATGTTTTGATTCAAGATGTACATTGTATCAAATTGGAATAGGTAATTTAGCATATCAGTCACATTTCTTGGTATTGAGAACATTTAAAATCATCTCTTCTGTAGCTTTTGGAAATATATAATAACTGCTAACTATAGTCATTTAACTAGTTCTAGTGCTATGGAACCTTAGAATTTATTCTTCTTAACTGAATTTTGTAAGCATTAACCATGTACCCATAGATGGTTGAGACCCTAACTCAGAATAAGGAGTTACTATACACGCTGATTAATTTGGCTTATTGTAGTGAATGTTTTATATACATACACACATAAATAATGCTTTTGGAGTTAATGGCAAACAAATTATAAACTTATACTTGTTTATTGACTCTAAGGTCCTCTTAATACCAAATTTATTATTATCACATACATTAAAATTTATAAAGCTTTAAGTTTTTGCTTTTTAGCACAATGTTAGCCACATTAAATTGTATCCTAAAATGTTACTATTTCGTCTGCACTCTATTGTCAAAGTAAATCAAATGTTTCAATTACTTTTAAAGATATTCATAATACATTCAGAATATACCAGAACCATGATTTAGAGGTGAATATTGAAGGTGTTTTTAATATTACAAACATTTCTCCAAGAACTTCTTCCAAAAATAGATTTCAATGGTATATACCTTCAAAGCAAGTTAGCATTCATCGGAAATTGGTATGATGATGGAAAGGGGGCAAATAACTTTGGGCACTGTTCTGGTTAGCCTAATTAGCACAGCCTAGAGAAAAGCCTCAATTGGGGAATTGGCCATGTCTGTGAGGCATTGCCTTGTTTATTAATTGACTTAGGAGGGCCAGCCTACTGTGAATGGCATTATTCCTCAGGCAGGTAAGTGTTCCTAGGCTATGTAACAAAAAGCTAGCTAAACATGAGTGAGTCTCCCCAGAGGGCAAGCCATCAAGTAGAATTCTTCCATGGTCCCTGCCTTTAGGCTCCTGCTTTGAGTTCCTGCTCCTTCCCTAAATGATATACTGTACCCTGGAAGTTTACCCCCCCAAAAAAAAAACCTATTTTCCTCCTAGGCTGCTTTTGGTCAGAGTGGTTTTGTTGTTGTTGTTGTTGTTTTGTTTTTTGTTTATGTTTTTTTGTTTTAATCATAACAACAGAATGAAACTAGAACACGTATATGGAATTAGTATTGAACTTAATACAAAGAATACCTGGGAAGTGGTTGTGGTTGTGATTTTTACTCTCAAATTTGTGTAACCTCTTGTCTCCTTGGGTACCCAGTTCTCTCTCTTTAAACAATGATGAGTTACATCAGGTGTTCTCATACATCCAAATTGTGTGTTTATATCTGGATCATTCCTGTTATTCTCTCCTTAACTCCTCCCCATCCCACTGATCTTCCTAAGTATTCCTTCTGCTTTCAATTCCTTTTTAAGGGAACACATGCAGTATTTGTTTCCCTGGGCCTAGAATAACATTTCACTTATCATGAAGAGAGCTCCAGTTTCATACATTTTCCTGGAAGTTGTATAATCTTGTTTTTCTTAATTGTCTGATGTAGCACAAATAATAAAAACCCAGAGATAGATATTGGGGTTCAAACTGAAGATCAGAAAAGCAAAGCATCCTAGCCACCAGAGGTCTCTTATCTACCCCAAGGCTGGGACAATCCTGTTCTCAATGTGGCTGAAAACTAATTCTCCAAATACAGAATACTGAATTCCCTGCTCTTATCTTATATACCTTGCTAGTTCTTGTATTAAAGATATGAGCTCTGTTTCTCTTTTAGACTGATACACTTGAACACACAGAGATCCATCTGCCTCTGTCTCCTTAGTCCTGGGATTAAAGGTGTCTGTATGCCACCACTGCCCAGCTTCTATGGCTGTGGCTAGCTTTGCATTCTGATCTTCAGTGGCTTTATTAGATCATAAACAGTACATCACCACAGTTGGATAGTATTCTGTTTATCTAGGTCACATTTTCTCTATCCATTCAGTTTATTATAACTTGAGGGTCTGTATTCTCATCTGTTCATCTGTTGGTACATTCATGTGAAAACCACAAAGGTTTATATTTCTGTGTCAGGGGAGTTATGCTGATCTGTAGCTCCTTATTTGCAGAACCCTTTGCAATTTAGGTATATTTGAAATCTCAAAGTCGTTTTTATTAAAAAAGAGTACACGGTATAGAGATATATTCCTGTATTCCCAACTCCTTACAAGGCTGATGCAAAGAGTGCTGCAGTCCAGGAGTTCTCAGGTAGCTTGCAGGTTTCATGGTTTAGCAGTATTCTGTCTTTAAAATAAGGGGGAAGAGGTGTAGTAAGATGTCTTAGTTTGTAAAGGTACATGACACCTTGCCTAAAGGCTTGACTTGGATCCCTGTCACTCATATAGTGGGAAATGGTTTTCTACTTCCACAGTTGTCCTCTGCCCTCGACATGCATATTGTGATACACACACACTCATACACATATACTCATGCATAAATGCATACTCATGCGGGGACACATGTTATTTTAATGTAATTTTAAAAGCAATACTGATATATATATATTATATATATATATATATATATATATATTAATTCCAGAATGGCTTTAGAGAGAACTCCATAATTATCACATTAATTTTTTCTAATAAGACATATGACTAGTCACATGAAATGGAATACATAGGCAGAAATCTCATTCCATTTTCAGGTTGAGAGCTTGTGGTACTATATAGCTACAAACAAGAGGAGCAGTCCTGGGTACTAATTAGAGGTGGTGGAGGGCAGCATAGGAAAAAAAAGATAAGCTGTAGTTATGGTTCTAAGAACAATGAGAATTATTAGCTAGTTCATCCTTTAGAATTGAGGTTGAAGAAAAATTCATTTTTTGAAAAGAAATGTTTCAGTTAGAAATGAGCAAAACTAACATGATTGAACCACTTGGGGCCCAAGACACCAATCAGGTTAGTTAACACAGAGAGAGAGCCATGTGAAGAGAGTGGGTAGATGAAGAAGGGTGTAAAGGTCCACTGTGAAAATCATGACACTGTCAAGATTCATAAAACATTTTTGACTAAATGATGTAGAAAATTGATGACCTCATTGTTTTCATTAGTGATTTGGGAATTGGAGAATATCACCTCCAAAGATTTTGAAAAGACCACTCAGGACCATGCAGAAGAAATTGGTTTTTGTTAGGATCCATGAGAAATCCCCAAAAGACTACTAGTCACAATGCAATCTCCAAGAGCATGTGGGGTAGCACATCCATACAAAATGGTGACAACCCTGAGAGGGGCATGTAAGTTCCTTTAAGCACAGCTACAGGAATTTTAAAAGCAGTGAGACCTTTCTACTAGGATTGGTTTACAAAAGTGACAATCATATTACATTTCTAATTGGTTAGGGCTAGTGGGGCGTGGGGACAAAGCTATAGCTTTTCCATTCTTGGACAAGTCCTAGGCTCTGCCTTTATTTGGTTATCACCTGTGAGAGGTGGTGTTAGCCCAGACTTTTCTGCCTCATCCAGTGTCAGGGACATTGGTGATTGATTGCCCTTTGTTTGTGGGCTGAGGCCTAGTTCTTAACTGAGTTATTAGGGGCCTGTCATACATTTGCCTGACCCCTCATTCTCCCCTTGAATGGTGCATCATCTCAAATCCTGGAGATGCTTCTTCCAGGTTTACAGGTGCTTTAAAACCATCAGTTGGACCATGGAGAACTGTTCCTTAACAAACCTGATTAAGGTGATAATGATACAAGGTCCACAAGTCAGGGCTAAAAGAAGAAGAATTAAGGGACTAGCTAAAGCCCCTAAGTGGGTGATTAACCAGGGTGACCAATTGAATAAAGATTCATATCAGCTTTATTGTCAGAAAAGGATTAAAGGAAACAGAAATGGAAAAGAAATCAGATTGATTATCCAAAGTTGCTGTCTTTATAACATTGAAATAGAGAAGGCGCAGCATGCTGCCAGGTGGCTTCCTTTATGTTAATCTCAGTGTAGCTCTCTGCAGTCTCAGTTGTCCTGCATGGCTGCCAGCTGTGGGCTGTGTTTATAATCAGGGTCTATAGCACAGAAAGGACAGGAAGGAAAATTACTTTCCAGAAGCATGCACTGAAAACTCCAGGCTGATCAATGTGGGACCAGAATTTTGCAAAAAAAGAAAAATCCCTTTTACTTTTTTTTTTTAAGATTTTTATTATGTATACAACATTCTGTTTCCATGTATATCTGCACACCAGAAGAGGGTACCAGATCTCATTACGGATGGATGTGAGCCATCATGTGGTTGCTGGGAATTGAACTCAGGACCTCTGGAAGAGCAGTCAGTGCTCTTAATCTCTGAGTCATCTCTCCAGCCTCCCTTTTACTTTTTAAAAGGCTATTTTTTTACTCTTCAAAGCTTTACAGTTAGTGTGTGTGTATGTGTGTATGTGTGTATTTCATATAGCCATTTTAGTTTCTAAATGTTATCCAATATAACATAGTTCTGTGTTTTACTTAGTTCTTATGAATAGCCCTCATAAACAGTGACATTACCTCATTGAAGAATTATAGTTGGATCATTAAATGGATTTATATTTTATTTCTGTACTGTATAGTACTAATTAGATTCTCACCAAAAGTAAGCATTATATTTGAAAAACTAAGCATAGCAGGGGACTCATGATAATGTAATAATCACAAGAATTCAATGTGTTAAAAAATGTACTTGGGCATCCCAGAATATATCTTAGTCAGTGGAATGATTGCTTAGTGTGCACAAAGCCCTGAGTTCAGTATCCAGCATTCCCCAAACTACGTGTGGCACTCACAGCACTCAGGAGGTGGAGGCAGGAGAATGTGAAATTCAAGGTCATTCTTGGCTTCTCAGAAAGTCAGAGGTTAGCCTGGAGTATATGAGACCATGTCTTAAGAAAAAGAAGACAGTAATATACTGTGGAAGATAAGTTCATACTTGAATTTCAGAAGGTCTGTAACTATTCTCTGTGTCACATGTGTTCTTATGTACATTTCTTTTCCTTTCTTTTAGGTCTCTTTTATTCAAAACCTTGTATTTTGTGTAGAAAGAGTTTACCGTGTTCCTGATTTCGGTGTCTGGGAAAGAGGAAGCAAATACAATAATGGCAGCACAGAACTACACTCGAGGTATTTGCCCAGTTTTGAGGGCAGTTTTAGTGTTGTTTAAATGTATGGATTTGAATATAAAACTAAAACTGTTTTCTCCTTGTTAATTCCAATACAGCTTGTTTTCCTGTCTGTATTCCAAATAGGATTCACTTACACCAAAAGCAGTGTTCTTGGCATCATAGACTGAAAGTAGCCAGGCCTGTCTCCCACTCCTCACCTACAGTTCAACCCTCTCTTTAACTCACCACTTGGCCTTTCTGGGAAACCATGTTGTATTTTTTCCTCTGCAGTTACATTATTTGAAATATCAAATATATTATGTCTGAATACCAACTGTATATGCAATGCATGTGAGATTCCTTTCCTTGTTACAGCGATCGTTTCTATCTAAACCACAGGCTCACAAAATTTTCAATAAAACTTAGCTTTCTCTGTATGACCACCATCACATGTTGAACAGTACTTTGTGTTTCAATAAAGCAACAATAGCTGATGACTGAGGTTGGTAATTTGTAAGTTCTCTGTATGTATTGTTGCTGAAGAAATAGCTTTAATAAGTGATGACACCTTTTATTTATCCTAATTCAGTGCCCCAGAGGTTATTGTTTGACTGATTAAAGAGCAGTACAAGTCTGTGGGCGCTGCTCTTTTTCTGAAAGGTTGTGAACTAAAGAATTTAAACAAAAGTTATCACTAATAGGTGGTTTGATTTGTTGAGAATTTGATGAAAAATAGAAACAAGTCTAGAAAATACTGGTTAAAAATCTACATCTTTGGGGCTGGAAGGATGACTCAGTGAAGAGAATGTTCTGGTATTACAGAGAGGTCCTGAGTCTCCTCCTCAGTAGCCATTGTCTTGTGGCTCATCATTCCTGCTCCAGGTGATCTGATGCCCTCTGAAGGTATCTCATGTGCACATGCCCCCAAACAGGCACATATATACACATAATTAAAAGGTAAAGTTAATCTTTTTAAAAAAAGAATCTATAACTCTATGTTTTGGTCAATTACTGATCCACAACAAATTAAGCTAATGTAACATGCTTATTTTAAAGTTAAGTGAATAAGTTATGTAATCATCATATATGGCTCTATTTTGTCTCCAAAAGGAAGCTAATGATAGCTTATAGGGTTGCTCCTACAAAATATATAGTGATTTAAATACACTATATAATTTTAAATGCCTAGCACTAGTGAGAACTAGAACTCTGATGTATCACTTATTTAAGAACATTTCAGTATAAAAGACTGAAATAAAAAGGACTTACCTTACCCTGATAAGCTAGTATATTGGCCATTCTGTATAGATTTTTATGACATGAAATGTTTTACCTGTAGAGCAATAGCAGCAATCAGTGAATTTAGTGAAGTAGAGAAATTCTGTAGGAAAGCTCAGTTTAGACACTAAGTATGACAAATACTCAAAAGTTCTAATGTTTTATTTCTGCTAGCTTCTAAATTAAGTCTTCAGCATTCTGACAGCATTTAAATTACATGAGGAAAAAAAGGATCTATGTAGACAACGTTGTTTTAAATTTCTTCTTTTAGTATTAATGTCCCTTCCTTATTTTTTAGTAACCACTTAATTGTATGCTGGTCTGATTCCATTGTATTATTTTCATCCTAAAATATTTGAACTAATTTTTTCCATTTACAGAAGTTATCATAAACTCAGAAAGAATTCTAAGTGAAAAGCATCTTTGTCACTTGCTGTGAATAGACACCATTGCCAAGGCAATTATTATAAAAGAAAGCATTTAATTGGGGAGTTGCTTACAGTTTCAGAGTCAGCCCATTATTACCAAGGCAGTAGGCAGAAAGGTATGGCTCTGGAGCAGTAACTTAGAGCATTGTATCCAGATCTACAGGTAGCTAGCTAGGAGAAGAGGGTGCTAACTTAAGCTTTTGAAACCTCAAAGCCCAACCCCATAAGTTTTCCCAAACAGTATCTCTCCCTGGTGACTAAGCATTCAATTGTATGAGCCTACGGGTGCCATTCTTATTCAAACCACCACAACTAGTTAAGTGTAATAGGACTCTTCAGTCATTTACCTGAATCCCATTGCAATAGCATCCTTATCTTTTATAGGGTAGGGCTTCAGTAAAATGATCTATTGCTGAGGTTGGGGAAATGGCTTATTTGGTAAAGCACTTATCTTAGAATTATGAGGACCTGTTTTGATAACCAAGTCTCACGTTAAAATGCAGGGTGTGGTGGTGCTCTGGGTAGGCAGTAACATGTAGATACTTGGGGCTTGCTGGTCAACCAGCATAGCTGACTGGGCAAGGTCCAGGCCAGTGAGAGAGCCTGTCTTGGGGGGCGGGGGAGGGGGGAGCTGTGATTCTCTTGAATCTGGCATCTGCTGTGTATAGTAATGCTTGTGGTGAGTATTCATACTCTCCTTACTTTTTTGAGTCTTTGTCATTCACTCTGTGTCTGTGCTTTATAGTTCTCTGTAGCAGGAGTGGAGGATAGGGGATCTGACTGCTGCCTTAGCTTTGGCTCTTCCTTCCCCTGGCACAATGAGTGATGCCCTTCTAAGCTGTACTTTGTATCCAGGAAGGCTTCTGTCCCTGTGCCACTAAAACACTCATTTCTGGCATTCTGAGACTACCCTACAGTCCTCCTCTTTGCCACCTATGCTTATCAGTCCTTTAGTCATTGCAGTCGGTGGTACTGAAGAGTTACAAAATATATGTTTAAATCATACAAAGCGCATCAGCCCCTTTTATAGAGGTGTGTATAATGTTTCCTCCTTAAATTATACACACAGTAAATTGGGATCAGAACTGGATTCCAGGTGAAGAACATTAAGGTGAAAAATAAAATAAACCCACTACACTGTGTGTTCAAGGTTATCTTCAGTTCTTGACATCCAACTCTATAGTCTAAATTTACTAATGTTTCTTAGATAAGCTCCAGATTATTGTTGGTATTCATCCATACTCTTTACCCCTTTATCTGAACAGCCTCATCTTTCCCAGGGCAGCAGTAGAAGGCTCTATTAATTGCTCCAAATTCACCACTTCTCTTCAGTGTTTCCTGAGTAACCTCCTCATCTGCTGGATATATGCTTTTTGTGCTGATTTGGCTTTTTCTAGGTCTGAGCTTCCAGAGTCTCCTGGGACAAATGGGGTGACACCAGATCATGTTCTTTCTTTCTCTCCTGCTCATTCTGTAAGGCCTGTAATAAATGCTCGAATGGCACTTTGGTCCCTATTTATAGCAGCACCAGCTCTCAACTCCTGTTACATATCCAAATAATCTCAAATTGCCTCTGGGGCTGCATTTAAACCTATACTCCTCTGCTTGGTGAAGACTCAAGTTTTACCGACAAAGTATCCATTGAGTCCTAAGCCCTAACCTTAATGAAAAGTTGTTCAAGCATTAACTCCTAAATAGGCTCTTACATTCAACCGCATCATTCCCTTGCTTGGGCAGTAACTCTTGTCCTTGAGATTAAAGATGACATTAGAAGTAAAAAAATTAAAAATCAATTTTTAAGTTTTATATTCTGCTCTCCTTGCTTTCTAGTAAAGAAAAAATATTAGATTAGTACCAGTTTAATTCCTTTAATGGCCATTTTTTTTTCCCTGTGGTATTCATTATTTAAGATAACTACTTGGGTTTTTTGTTTGTTTTTGTTTTGTTTATTGAGACAGAATCTAACTAACTCTGGCCTTGAACTAACAGAGATCCTCTGGCATCCATCTCCCAAGTGCTGGGAATAAAAGGGGTGTACCACTGTGCCCAGCCGACTTATTAAATCTTAAATATTTTTTTTGTTTTCTATTTTGATGATTATAGAGGCATCTCCCTAACCTATTCTGCTTCATTTTGTGTGTTTTTCATACTGAATCATTTGTGAACCTCAGTTACATTTGCAGTACTATAAAGTCCTTGTCCCATAAATATGATTGAGCATCTTAGGAAGGTAAGGCCAGTGGTCTAAGCAGAAGTTTGTGAGCCCAGTTTCATGCCTGGCAGTGTGTATGTTTCCTGGTATCTTGTAAATTACCTATCCCAAATCTTACCATCTCCTCTAGAAATGTTTTTTTTTATAACAAATCATTTTACTACAATCTATCCTTTAAGTAATTATTGCTATGTTTTAGCTTTCTTGAATGAATGCTAGAACAAAAATGTTGTATCACCTTGCCATTATCTTATCAGCATATGTTCTATTGAACAGTCACTTAGTAGTCCATAACTAGTAATAGGATCATGAATTCCTTGTGCCATTAAAATATTTCTTAATTCTTTTAACATCACAGATCATTTGCCAGTAAAATCTAAGATCACACTAGAAATAAGTTGCTGTTGCCAGGGATTTAAATAACTAGTGAATAACAAATTAGTGTGCTGTCAATTTACAGCATGTCTAATTACTTAATTATATTTGGAAAGAAGATTAAAATATAAAGGAGTAAATGTGTATTTTAATTAAGGTGCAGTGTTTACTTCTTTTGTAAAACCATTTACAAATTCATTCTATAGCCATTTAATTGCCACTCCTTCCCAGCCCAACTGCCTTTTGAGATGTTGTCTTTTTTGTGTTTACAAATGGTCCAACCTCATGCCAGGATAGGCTCCAAAGTTACACAGAGAAATCCTGTTTCCAAAAAAACCAAATGGTCCAACTTCTAGACTTAACTGATCCCCCTGATTCGGCCTCCTGAGTATTTGGGACCCACACTAAGCAAAACAAAACTGATGTTTATAATACCAGCACTTGAAAGGTGGAAACAGAAGCAGGAGGAATAGAAGTTCAAGACCATGGCTACATAGTGAATTTGGAGCTAGTTTGGGCTACATAAGACCCAGACTCAAAAAATAAAAAGATAAAATTACCTCCCTCTCCACCAAAACAAGACTTATTACAAAACTACAGTAATTTAAGATCGTATGATTTGCCAAGAACCAATAAACATAGAGGTCAATAGAATTAACAGTCCAGAAATAAATCTATTCATATATGGTTAATTCATTTTGATAGTACAATGACCCAATTAAGAATAGTCCTTTCAATATGGAATCATGAGACAAATGGATAGCTACATGCAAACCAGTAGATGTAGCTCTTACTTCACACCATGTACGGAAATAAACTTGATGTCACTCAAAGACTGTTCATAGAGTAAAGGATTACCAGCCTACAATCCACACTGCCAGAGAAGCTAGTAAACAAGGAGGACGCTAAGAGAGACATATATGGTCCCCTGGAGACGGGGAAAGGGACAAGATCTCCTGAGCAAATTGGGAGCATGGGGGAGTGGGGGAGGGAGCTAGGAGAATGAGAAGGGAAGAAGAGGAGGGGTAAGGAGGACATGAGGGATCAGGAAGTTTGAGTTGGGGGAAGAATAGAGGAGAGCAAGATAAGAGATACCATAATAGAGGGAGCCATTATAGGTTTAAAGAGAAATCAGGCACTAGGGAAATGTCTATAGATCTACAAAGATGACACCAAGTAGCAATCTAACCTACAGAGCAGAGTCTACCTTAAATGCCCTCCCCTGATAATGAGATTGATGACTGACTTATATGCCATCCTATAGCCTTCACCCAACAGCTGGTGGAAGTGGAAGCAGACACCCATAGCTAAACACTGAACTGAACTGGAATCCAGTTGCAGAGAAGGAGGAGTGATGAGCAGAGGGGTCAAGACCAGGCTGGTGAAACCCACAGAAACAGCTGACCTGAACAAGGGGGAACTCTTGGTTCCCAGACTGATAGCTGGGAAATCAGCGTGGGACTAATCCAGACCCCATGAACGTTGGTGTCAGTGAAGAGACCTCTGAAATCTATGGGGCCTTTTATAGTAGATCATTATTTATTCCTAATATAGGAATAGACTTTGGGAGCCCATTCCACATAGAGGGATACTCCCTGAGCCTAGACACAAGGGGGTGGGCCTAGGCCCTATCCCAGAGGACATGACAGACTCTGAAGACCCCCTATGGAAGGCCTCACCCTCCCTGGAGAACAGAAAGGGTATGGGATAGGTAGGGTGTTAGTTGGAGGGGGAGCAGGGGAGAAGGAGAGGCAGAGGGAACTGGGATTGATATGTAAAATAATCTTGTTAATTTAAATAAAAAATGGAGAGAAAAAAAAGACTGCCTATATAGGAAAACCTACAGATGGCCAAGAGGAAACTGAGCAAAGCAGTTGTGACCTAGGATTAGGCAGTGCTTTCTTAGAGCTGATGCCTGAGGCACAAGTGTCACAAAAGGAAACAATGTTTCATGCAGTTTTTTGTAAGTGAAACGTTCATAGACTCAATGCACAGGATTGGGTACTATATGCATAGTTATTATATGCATATCATAGTTACATGGTTAGTTTTTGTCCAGAAATGTCCAAACTTTCTAGAATACATGTATGAACTTGCATTTCCAACAGCAGTAAGGATGTGGTTTGTCTCTATCTTGGTGTTGTCAGTAGTTTTTATTTTAGCCATACTAGCTGGCTTATAATGATGCCTAATTCTGATTTTATTTGGCTTTCCCATTGGCTGATAATGTTGAACATCTTTTCATGTGTTTATTTGTGGTCTATATATCCTTTTTGGTAAAAATGTTTCTCTATATTTTTGTCAATGTTCTAGTTAAAATTTTTTGCTGATTTTTGAGAGTTCTTTATATATATATATATATATATATATATATATATATCAGTCTTTATTTATTTATTTGTTGGTATATTATTTATGCTTTTGATGTATTTGATAGCTCTTTGCATAGTTTTTAATCCTGGAGATTTTCTCCATCCCAGCCCCCACACGAAGTTTCATAGTTTTACATCTTACATTTCCATTCACGATCCATTTTCAGGCAATGCGGTATAAAGTGTGAAGCTGATATTGAGATTGGGAGGGTTTGTTCTCTTTATTTGCCTGTATGGATGTTGAGCTCTCAGCACCACACCTTATAGACTGCCTTCACTCTTAAAAATAAAATGGGGTAGGGTAGCTCAGAAGATCACTTACCTAACAAGGTGAAGGCCTAGAGTTTGAACACTAGTATGAAAAAAGTAAATTTAATTAATTAATTGACTACATGGGCATAGGCCTGGCAAGATGGCACAGCAAGTAGAAGTGTTTGCCATGCAACCTGATGGCCTTAGTTCAATTCCTGGAACCTACAATACAAACAAAGAACTGACTAATAAAAGTTGTTCTCTCCCCACCACACATGTGCCATGGCACACAGTACATATGTACATATATATGTATATACATATATAAACAATAATTTGTTATCAATAATAATTTTTAAACGTGCATGTATATCATATCTGCCTATTGCTGAATTGTGTGTCTACCAGTACCACATGGACTTCATTACAATTATATAGCAATATGATAAGTTTTGCCTGATTCTTCTGCTTTATTCTTTGTTTGTGTAATTATTTTTAACATTCTCCATATAAATGTAGAGTAATCTTGTCTGTAGCTACAAAAGTCTTGGGATTTTGATGAGCTTTGACATCTCTTTTAATAGACTCCTTACATAGACAATCAGGCCATTTGGAAATTGAACATTAGCTGTGGGATTTCTGTAGATCAAATTTCATTTTCTCTACTGAGAAGTTTTCTTATGAACAGACAATAACTTTTTCTAGATTCCCTTTACCCATTGGATGCTATAACTGTATGTTTTAGAGTGTTGATATGACAGTTTACATTGATTGACCTTTTTATTATTAAACCAGGCTGTATTCCTGGAGTAAATCCTACTTGGTTATGATGAAAGTTCATTTCACACCTCAGGAGAGGTATATAGGACACAGGGCACTATAGGCTTCATTTTGTATCATATGTGTATCTTTTGGTACCACAGTAATGTTTGTTTTATAATATGAATTCTACATGGGAGAACTGTGTTCAATTTATTATTATTATTTTTAAATGTTTGGTATATTTGGTTTTATTATTCATTTTAAATATTTGATAGAAATCCAATGAAATAGTCCTCAAGATTTTGTCATGACTATTTTTTCTGTAATTATAATATAATTGCATCGGTTGGGTGTTGGTGGCACATGCCTTTAATCCCAGCACTCAGGAGGCAGAGGCAGGCGGATCTCTGTGAGTTCAAGGTCAGCCTGGTCTCCAGAGCGAGTGCCAGGATAGGCTCCAAAGCTACACAGAGAAACCCTGTCTCGAAAAACCAAAATATATGTATATTTAATTGCATCATTTTACACCCGCCCTCTAATACCTTTCCTGCCATCTTTCAAATTTGTGGCCTCTTTTTCTTGAATTATTATTATTACATATATATATTTGTATACACACACAACCGACTGGGTCTGTTTGGTGTTGCTTGCATGTATATTATTTTAGGGCTGACTTCTTGGTATGTATTTAGGGGGCTCACCCCTGGGGAAGATTAGTTCTTCTCTCAGCGGTTACTCTTCCCTCAGCCTGTAGCTCTTCATTTAAGGGTGGGGTCCTATGAGATTTCCCCTATGTTGACATGTCAACTCTCATTGCCGTTGTCAGATTTTGTTTAAGAAGCCATAATGTTGAGGATTCATGGATGTAGCTTTCCTATCATATCTGTAAGACACAGTCCACAACAGACTTCTTGGTCCTCTGGTTCTTATGATATTTCTTCTCCCTTTTCCACAATGTTCCCCAAGTCTTTGGTGTAATTCCATTGTAGATGTATTAACTGGGGCTGGACACTCCATGGTCAGCTGCTGTCAGTATTTTGACTGGTTGAGGTATTCTGTTATGGCCCTCATCTGCTGGAAAAGGAAGTTTGTTTGATGAAGGGGGAGACCTACACTTATCTGTGAGTATAAGGATACATATGTAGAATGCTGTTAGGAAAGCAGAAGCAGCACTAGGTTATCTTAAGCTCTCTGATCTCACTAGGTTGCCTAGATTTAGAGTACCAGTCATGATTTCTTTCCTGTTGATCAGTCCCATTAGATAGCTGTTGGTTACCACCAAAATATAAATGCCACTATAAATGCCACTATTGTACCTTTAAGGAATCTTTCCCTGCTAGTCATTGCTGTTTTCATTGGTGTCACAGCAGGGAAGGACTATTGATTGCTTTCCTCCCTTGGCAGCTTGCATAGTATCTTCTGATCCTATGAGAGCTCGTCCTCAAGAAGGGAATTTTGGGGTCAGATCAAGCTTGAATCCTCCCAAGTTCTGTGTCCAAAGTTGGTGATGTCTTTAGCAACAGGGTCTTACCTTCAGTTTCTGGGAGGCAACCAAGGGCAACAACATGGTCAACTCTAAAGGAAGTTTCTCATGATTGGTGATGGGATTTTTGATAGTCTGTGGCTCTTGGAGAAGGCATTATCTTCCCAAATGGTATAACTATAACTTCATTCAAATATAAACTTACATATATTATATATAATTTTATGTTAATATAAAATAATGTAATTCCCTATGGCTATTTCAGACATCCTTAGTGTTATTTATTCCTTTCTCCTCCTTCTCCTTTCTATTGTCTCTCCCTAACCTTCCCTTATAGAACTATCAAGTTTATTAATTCCTTATTGAGAAAACAGTAGTAGTTTGTGTTTTCTTGCATTTCTGGGAACTGGGGAGTTCGTAGGTTACAAATTTATGCATGTAGGATTGTTTGATGTATTTTTATTATTCATTTTCTGACTTTAGTGTTTGGTGTTGCTCACTATGTCTTACATTTTGTTTCTTTGCCAGGCTTTCTAGATATTTGTCAATTTTAGCTAGTGATACTTTTTTAAAAATCAGTTCTTTATTTCATAGCTTTTCTGTTTTTTTTCTTTTTGATCTTGAATTTCATTGATTTCTGTTCCTGATGATATTATCAGGGTTTAATTTGCTCCTTTACTGGTGAAGGCTTAAATAGGTAAAGGTTTAGATAATTGATTTGAATCTCTTCTAAATACATGCTATAAAATTCCTCTCCAGTTTTGCTTTAGCTTTTCCATATATGTTTTGACGCGTCAGACATTGAGTATGTCCATTGTTTCCTTTATTTCATGGGAGAGGTCCTCTGTGAGCCCTGTGGTTATTAGAAGGGTATGCCTTATTTAGAACTACTATAAGAGAACAGAAATTCCTGTTATTTTTCTGCTGCCAATTTCACTTTCATTCCATTGCTAACACAGAACAGTGTGACTTAAATTATTTTATATTTTGAGCTTCCATTTACAGCCAGTGTATGGTCTGTGTTGGTGTATATTAGTATGTACTTTTAAAAGATGAATATTTGGAGCCAACATGATGATTCAATGGGTGAAAAGCTTACTTTGAAAGCCTTACAACCTGAATTTGGTCCCTAGAACTCACATCAGGGTATATGTAGGGAGAAATGACTTGAAAAAGTTGTCCTCTAGCTTCCACACATGCACCATGGTACATGTACCAGGACATATGCACACACATGCACATGTACACACCACACACACACACACACACACACACACACACACACACACACACACACACACACTATACACACATGCAAACAACAATAGTAAGTAGAATAGAATATAATGAAATAAAACTTTAAAATATTTGTGTGTTTTACCTTATTGTATAGATCATTCTAGAAGCCAGATCCCATTTATAGCAGCATTAAGTCCTCCTGTATCCGAGTTCTCATCAGTAGTGACATTAAATCCTCCTGAATCCCAGGTCCCATTGGTAGTGACATTAATTCCTCCTGTATCCCACGTAATTCCTCCTGTATTGGTAGCAGCATGAAGTCCTCCTGTCTCTTAAGTCCTTATATCCTAGTTCCCATTGGTAGCCCCATTAAGTCCTCCTATATCCTGCTGATTCATCCCCTTGTTCTACCAGCTGTTTAAAGTGGACCGCTGATGTTTCTGGTGTGATTGTCCTTTCATTCTCTCTGTTCTGTCACTTTAACTTCATGTAACTTGAAGCCCTATGGTTGGTTCATATATACTTAGCACTACTATCTCTTCTTGTTGTGTTGACTATTCTATCATATAATGTCTCTCTGGTAATTTTCTTTGCTCTGAAGTCCACTTCATCTATTATTACTATATTCATCCCTATTTTCTTTTGATTAGTGTTTACATGACATATACCTTTGCTATTTTTTTCTTTCATTCTACCTATACATTTGAAATGAGATTCTATTGGCAGTATGTAGTCATATTATAGTTTAACTCTGCATTCTGTTTTAATTAAATATTTGAAGGTTTATTTCTTATTTTTGTATATTTGTGTATCTGTGTGCACATGTGTACAGATGACCCCAGAGGCCAGAAGAGAGCATTGGATCCTTTAGAGCAGTAGTTCCACCCATTATGAGTCACACATGCTCTGATTAAGGTAGTAACTGCCATGCTATACCCTGAGGATGGTGTCCTACAACAAAACTATACACTCAGCCAGTCATTCTGAAATTCGACATGTATGCAAACACCTGGAGAGCTTTTAAATATTGTTTATTGGGACCACCCCACAGTGAGGAGTGAAAACTGTCATTCCTAGCACACTCCAAAGTGTTGCTGCTGTGGCGGCTGCTGTTGCTGTTGCTTGGGGACTTCACTAGAGAAATAACTGGCTTGATGACGGTTTGTTCATTTTCAATGATGTGAGCGATATGTACCATCGGGTCTGAGTAAAACAAATACAGATGTGCAGTAACTAAAATAAACTGGACTTGAGAACTTCAGTTTTACAAGAAACGGGCATGATCTAACAAGGACAAAATTCACGCTGCTTGGAACTTGTATAGACCATAAACTAATGGCGATTTTATTGGATCCTAGAAAGTGCATATTTGAGTGGCTATGCTAAATTACATTCTGTAACAAGTATATGACACACAAAATCTGTAAGGCTGAGAATTGACACCAGAAGAACCAGCTCCATTGATGTGTGTAAAGATGTCCAGCTGGACGGTGACTGCATAGGGCTCACCCCCAAGTTCACCATTCTTTCTTGAGTTCATGAACGGATATAAAACTGCTTCATTCAGTAGTAGAATCTAAGTCAAGGTGAACCTAGAAAGAGTTTTCACGGGTGATTAGTATAAAAATAAAATTAAAATAATGAAATGTGGGACTGGTGTTTTTCTCCCATTGAGGTTGTTATGAATATTCCTAAAGAGACTTGTCTGTGGTACCTCAGTTAATAGTGTCTTTCCTTCTCTCTAGCTCTGTTGGTTTAGCAAAAGCAGCCTTAGAAGCAATTAATGGATTTAACCTCTTTGGAAACCAGGTAAAAAATTATTTTTTTTATTATTTGCATGTTTACATAATTTTACTCTTATCAAAGTCATTTCCTTAAAACTTGTGACTACATGAAATGTAAGTGGAAGCCCATGATTGAACAGCTTTTCTTTGAAATAATTAGCCATTTAAAGTTTAGCTTTCATTTGGTGGTGCTGGTATCTTTTATTTATTCTTTTGTTTGTTTGCTTTTACATCCCGACCACAGTTCCCCCACCCCATCAACCTTCCATCCTCTCCTCCTCCCCCTCCATTTCTTTTCAGAAAAAGGCAGGCCTGTCATGGACCTCAACCAGCCATGGCATATCAAGTTGCAATAAGACTAGGTACCTCCTCTCCCATTAAGGCTGGACAAGGCAACCTGGTAGGAAGAAAGGGTCCCAAGAGCAAGTAACAGAGTTTGAGACAGCCCCTGCCTGCTCCCACTGTTAGGAGTCCTGCAAAACCAAGTTACACAACTGTAGCATATATGCAAAGGGCCCAGATCAGCCCATGCTGGCTCCCTGGCTGTTGGTTCCGTTTCTGTGAACCCATTTATGTCCAAGTTAGTTGATTCTCTGAGTTTTCTAGTGATATCCTTGACCCCTCTGGTTCCTACTATTCTACCTCCCCCTCTTCCGTGGGATTCCCCAAGCTCCGCCTAATGTTTGGCTCTGGGTTTCTGCATCTGTTCCCATCAGTTGCTGGATGAAGCCTCTCTGATGACAATTGGGCTAGGCAATTACCTATGAGTATAGCAATATATCTTTAGGAATCACTTTGTTGACTTTTTTTTTTTTTTTTTTTTTTTTTTGCCAGTCGAATTTGGTTCTATCCTATCCCTGTGCTATCCAGTCTCTGGGTCCTGGCCCTCCAGGCAGTGTCAGGGATGAGCTCTCTGTCATGGTATGGGTTTCAAGCTGGAACAGTCACCATTGTAACACTCCTACAATTTCTGTGCCACCTTTACTCCAGCACATCTTGTAGGCAGGACAAATTGTAAGTCAACTATGTTGTAGCTGTGTTGGTGTCCTGATCCTTCAACTGGGTGACTTGCCTAGTCACAGGAGATGGCTGGTTCAGGCTCCATGTCTATGAGTCTTAGCTAGGGTCACCGTCATAGATTCCTGAGAGTTTCCATTGCACTAGGTTTCCAGCTTGCCCCAGAGATGCTCCAACTTCTAGTCATCTTCCCCAGTACTCTGTCCCTTCACCCTTCCCCCACCCCCACCTGATCCCTCCTGCTCCCATCCCTACTCCCTCACTAATACCCCCCACTCCACCACCCTACCCCCTCCCCATCCACTAGCAATGTCTATTATTTACCCTTCACAGTGAGATTCAAGCGCTGCCCCCTTGAGCCTTCTTTGTTCCTTAGCTTCTCTGGGTCTGTAGATTGTAGCATGGTTATCCTTTCTGTTATGGCTAATATTCACTAGTGAATAATACCATGTTTGTCTTTCTGGGTCTGGGTTACTTCACTCGTGATGATCTTTTCTCCCATCCATTTGCCTTCTAATTTTATGATGTCATTGTTTTTCACAGCTGAGTAGTACTCCATTGTGTAAATGTATCATTTTTTAAAAATCCATTCTTTGTTTTGAGGGACATCTAGGTTGTTTCCAGTTTCTGGCTATTACAAATAAAGCTGCTATGAACATAGTTGAGCAAGTGTCCTTATGGTATGGTAGAGCATCCTTTGGGTATATGCCCAACAGTTGTATAGTTGGTTCTTCAGGTAGATTGATTCCCATTTTCTTAAAAACTGCCATATGGATTTCCAAAGTGATTGTCCAAGTTTGCACTCCCACCAGCAATGTAGGAGTGTTCCCCTTGCTCCACATCCTCTCCAGCATGAGCTGTCACTTGTGTTTTTAATCTTAGGCATTCTGACAGGTGTAAGTTGGTATCTCGGAGATGTTGAACATTTCTTAAATACTTTTTTGGCCATGTGAGATTCTTCTGTTAAGAATTCTCTATTTAGCTCTGTACACCATTTTTATTTAGAGTGTTTGGTTTGTTGGTGGCTAGTTTCTTGAGTTCTTTATGTACTGTGGATATCAGCCCTCTGACTTGATAAATTTGACTTCTGATGTTAGATGACCTTTCTGTTCTCTGAGTCATATCTGAGGAGTTTCACATTTTTTATGTGTCCCTGGCATTATGCACCATATAGTGTCCATGTCAGTTATAATGTTGGTTTTAATTTAGTGCACTTCAATGAATGGTTCATGCAGAGTTTTTGTAATGTCTGCATCAAAGATGGGAAGTTGTGGGGCTAGTGAACCTTGGCAGCCTGTAATCATGTCTGAACTCTCTCTCTCTCTCTCTCTCTCTCTCTCTCTCTCTCTCTCTCTCTCTCTCTCTGTCTCCCCCCCACCCCCCGTGTGTGTGTGTGTGTGTGTGTGTGTGTGTGTGTGTGTGTGTGTGTGTGTGTGAAGCAGATCCCAGAAAATCACCTTGGATTTTGATGAGATATTTGAGCAATTTTTGCACTTAAAGAATCTCACAGCTGACAGTGGATTCATATGGTTCTGTAAGAAAATGAGTAAGAGGAAGCTCAGTATTCTGGGCCAAGAACTAGGCTAGTTTTCTTCAGGAGCATTTGTAGATTCCTGAAATGGCACAGCAATGTGACATTTCATGTGGTTGTAATTAACAGCTAGTTACTGGGGTTCTTTTTATAGGCTCCACTAAAGTGATAGGAAAAGGAAGCTCCATAAGTAAGTTAACAAATTATGATGGGCTGGGAGTCCTCTAGTGTTTCTCAAGGCATCCTGGATTAGAGCAGAGGGGTTTAATATAACCGCAGTTTGGAAAGGTCAAACCTTCCTTGGCTGCCAAGGAGAAAAATGAGTGGGGCTGAGTGTCCAGGTTAGCTATGACCCTGGCAGTGATTGGCTTGGTTTTGGTCATGGTGTACCTTACCTGCCTTTGAAGTACCCACTCTTCTCCAGGCACTTTCCACGATTATCAAGGCTTTTTCTGGAACATCTGAGTTGCCTAATCAGGCATGTTAAGTCTTAGCTATAAATGTTCTGCCAATATTGTTTCTTAATGTGTTTTTCAGTCTTATGTGAACATTAGAATCATTACAGGAATTCAGAAGGCAGTTGTTACACCTAGGCTCCCTCCTGACCTGGAATAAAGGAGGCTGTAGCCTCCTTGAAGTTTTAATTCTGAGGAACTCTAAATTGCAGCCAAGAGCATGGCTGTTTTAACATAACTATGTGCTACATGTTACTAAATGGGCTGTTCATTTATTATTTCAGGTAGAAATAGAAACAAAGTAGATCTTTTTTCCTTTAGCCACACAAGTAGTAATGGGAATAGATACAGTGAAAGGACAGTCATAAAAGCCTATTCAGGTGAGACACAACCTAAAACCAACCAGTTGACAAACCAAAGTGTACATGAAAAGTAAAAAATGAAACAGAAACTATCAGATCAACTAGTATTCCAACTACTCTCAGAAGTGATGGTTCTGGCCATGAGCCTTAAGGGGAGAGGGGTGCTCTTCCATACTGCTAAAGCTCCTATCCTCATGGTGATAGTCAAGTTTAGTCATCTTGTGCATTGGTCAGAACAAGCACCGACAGATCCCAACTTTGAAAGAAAGATTGAGTTGTAAAGAGGCTCTGGGTAGAGTCAGCATATTATGCAGAGTTGTGGTTTTAGGAAGTGGAGGATAAAAATCAATCTGAGACTAGAGAGATGGCTCAGTGGTTAAGAGCTCTACCAGAGGTCCTGGGTTCTATTCTCAGCACCCACATGGCAGCTCACAACCATCTATAACTCCCGTCCTAGGGGATTTGACAACCCATCTGGTTTCTGTGGGCAACAGGCACACACTATGTGAGACACAAACATACATGCAAGCAAAACACTTATAAAATAAATATCAAGTAGCCAAAGTTAAGAGGTTCTCTCAAATAATTTCTATCACATCTTTTCCTGTTCTTGCTTTAATTGTGGGAGACAAGAAACTGACAAATGCATGGAGGTCAGAATCTGTAATTGGTGATGATGGATTGCTCATGTTCTGCAGTGTTTAAAACAGAGCCGACATCTGTGTTCCTTTGAAATCTGCAAGTGATAATTCTGTGTGAGCTTTCCTCAATGACTTCCAAGACTTGCTTCTAACTGTGAAATAGCTGTCTTTGGCCTTGTGTAGTTTTGGGTTTTGCTTTTTGGTTTTCCCCTCCTGGAAATCGGGCCATGATGCCTATAGTGTGGTATGTATTTTTATACAAATGGTAGAATTCACTGGTATTTTATCTCAGTGTTAGGAGGTGGTCACCTCATGAGATTATTTTCCCTTAGGCATTCATCTTAAAGGTTGGTAGATAAAAATTGGTACCTCAACAAATACTTGATGAGTTTAAGTAACTAAGTTACTTATTGTGGCCAGGAAATAGTAGTTTATTGCTTATTTTATCACATAATCTAGTTATCAAATTTGCCTTTTTAGCCAAAAAATAACCTTTTATACATTATATATTTTAAAGGTCCAATTCCAGACAGATAGTTAATGGTCTACAAATACATTATAGCTTCTGTTGTTTTGTGTATTCACAGGCCCCTAACCTACTTCAAACTGTCTGCTTGAGGCTGCTTCTGCCAGAATTCAGGCCCTGGCTTTGTCCTCACTTCTCCCACTGACCTGGGGACTTAGTGCCACTTTTCTATCTAAGCCAGGTGTAAGGTTCTCATATATCACCATGTGCCTCACATTTGAGTCAGTTGTGTGTTCTGGAGCAGTGTTCAAATTCACTCTTGTTTACCTCACAGTAAATATGTTGTCCTCTGATGAGAACAGCTGCTCCAGGATGCTTTCTGAAGCCAGTAGAAATGTAAGGAGCCCAGGCCACAGTATAGTTATTGAGAGATCCTCACTCATCTGTTATCAGATCACTTGCCAGGGTTAAAGACTTGTTGAAGATGGTTTTCGAATGAGGAATCATTGAGTTTTGCAAGATAATGTTCATGGAGAACACAAGTTAACAGGAACCACACATAACTCCTGAGTCTGACTCTTGGATCTCCTGACTGGTCCTCCTAGGCTTAAAATTTCAGTCACGTGATTGAGTCCAGATATTGGAGTTTCCAGGTGTATGAGTCTTTGATGTTGGGTGGAATTGGGATAAGATCTAGAACATGATTTTAAAGCTACATAAAATATATAATGCCTGGGTTTCTCACTTATCTTTTTGAGTAATTTCTGTAATAGAAGCAATCTTTCTAGTTCTCTATTATTATGTGTTTTAAAATATTTAGCTTCCCATTAAAGTTGTTCATTTACACTGTGCTGTTGAATAAGAAATACACTAATGTCTAAGTGGCAAAAAAAATCCTTAAATATTGTTGCAGACCAGTTGACATGTTTTATTATATATGTTCTTTTATTCAAGTTTCTTGTTCTTTTTTCCCAAACTTTTTTAGTGTAAGGAAATTATATAACCTAATGCTTCATTAAATGAGTTTCTGTGGCAGACTGGATTTTATCTCTTTGCCCTGTTGGGCTAGGATATGTCATCTTCAATTGGAGAGATAGCCCTAGCCACATGTGGCCTTTTCACAAGAGGTGTGCAAAGGACTTGCTAGTGTTGTTGCTTAAAATTCTCTTACCATCACTTTGTACCTTCACATATTTTTATATACCTAATTCTAGATTGTTACCTAAACGATTTTAGTTTGATCATATAATCAAAATTATTTCAGTGTTCACAACTCAGATTTATTAATATAAATTATCTCTTGATTTATCTCATAATCATACTAGCTAAACTGTTTCTTCATTAAAATGAATAATTTTTTAGACATGATATAAAATCAAAACATTATTTATAAGAGGTAAATATTAAAATAATATCTAATGAGTGTATGATCGTTTCAGGAAATTCAGGAAATATTTAAAGCATACAAAAAGAAAATAAAGGGCTAGAAAGATATCTCAGGAGCACTGGGTGCTCGTCCAGAGAACTCAAGTCCAATTCCCAGAAGCCACATAGAGGCTCACAACTGTCTGAACTCTGGTTCCAGGGGATCTGATGCCCTCTTCTGGCCTCTGTGTGCACCAGACATGCATGGGGTACACAAACATGAATACAGGCAAAGCATCCTGTAAAAGAAATAATGAAAATTAAGGTCCTTATTAATCTCTTACACAATTGCATTCAATGATAGGAAGCTTTTGAATTGTTTTTTCTCACAGAAAGAATGCCACATAGTTTACAATTCTCTGAAATGTGTTTCTTTTTCAAATTCCAGGGCTGTTCTTGGTCAGTTATATTTGTGGATCTCGACGCTCACAATCGCAACAGGCAGACACTATGCTCACTGTTACCCAGAGAATCACGCTCTCATGTGAGATGATGTGCAACATTACAGTCTTTATGCTGTGTTATTTACCTTTCAAGAAAACATGCTACAGTGTTGAGTTCATTCAGGATAAGGAGATGCGATGCAGATGTGTCTACTCTCTCTAGCTTCTGAGGCTAGACAGGAAGTAAACAGTGTTAGGCAAAGCTGTCTAGTCCTTTGAGTCTTCTGTTAGACTACAGAAAAATAGACATTATTTTTCTATTTTTAACAAAGGAATTATTGTTTTTATGATGGGATATAAAATGATTCATTTTAGCAGGGCATAGTAGCAGACCATGTTTGACTCTTTGTCTTATAAAATTCTGTAAACTTCTTGTACCTGATTGTACATTCTCCCAGGGATCATTTATTGCTTTATCCTTAAAAAACTACCCCAAGTAGAATAGTTAACCATTTTATAAGAGTAATGCCAGATTGTAATGAATATAGAACCAATAAGGAAGCATTATCTGTTTATTTAATGATGCTCTATCTACTTATTCCACCGTTTAAATAGTCTTTGGCTGCATTCTCATACATTGCCACATATTTTAGTGAACATAATTTTTTGCTTTAAGAAATTAGAATAGTGTTTTTCCATGAGCAAGCATGTTTCCATTCAATAAACAAATTTCTGTAATATAAATCTAATTGCCTCTGCTGTATGAATTCTAATGATACTAATTTACTCAATTGTCAGACCTTTTGTTTTTTCTTTTCACTGTTATAGGCAAATTGCTATGTTAACTAAGTTGTGGTAATAAGTATTAATTTTTACATTCTGTTTAGTTATAATCTTTAAGTTACAGCCTAATATTGTAGTTGGAAAATTCTTTTTGTTAATGAATAAAGTGTTACAATTCTGTCAGGTTTACAGAGACTTGTCGTAGAAACATCTGTCTGTCTTAAGCTCACTGCCACTTGATAAGCTTTTTCACTTTACTTTGACATGATGCTTCTTGGACTATTGGTCATGTCACTGCAGACACTTACAGAATTTTTATCTTAATGACCCCAGAACACAGACGCTGCCCTGCTCCCATGCATCAGTTACCCTGCATTTGCCTTGGATGATGAAGTTCTGTTCAGCCAGACACTTGATAAAGTGATCAGAAAATTAAAAGGAAAATATGGATTTAAGCGTTTCTTGAGAGATGGGTATAGAACATCATTGGAAGATCCCAACAGACGCTATTACAAACCAGCTGAAATTAAGGTACCACAAACTGGTCCATCCCAGCACAAGCAAGTGGTTAAAAGCATGTATCCAGGAGACTAACTTCTTGATTTGAGATCCTGCTCCATCTGGTTGTGTTTAACATTGTTTATTGCTAAAAATAATATCACCTCTACCATGAGCTTTTTCTGGGGATGGAATGATTTTATATATCGAAGCTTAGACTTACACTTGATACATAGTAACTGATCAAATAGTGTTAGCTCTTTGTATGGGCCACATGGATTCATTGGTTAAATAATATTTTTTATCATATTCAGTCTTTTGCCTATTTCTCTTGCATGGTTTTGTTTCTATCCATGGTCTGCTTTTATTTTTTTGAGCAAATGATGTCATTAAAGCTAATACTTTGAGCCAGGCATTGTTCATGGGTTTAGTGTGAGCACTTAGAAGCCAGGGGCAGGAAAAGGCAGATCTCTGTAAGTTTTAGGTCAGTCTGGTCTACATAGTGAGTTCCAGGTCAGCTAAGGCTACACAGAGAGACCCTATCACAAAACAAAACAAAGCTCCTTGTACTCCTTCACCCACTCCTCCACCTGCTGGGTACAGCTAGAGAAAGTCACTGACTATGAGTAGGTGCCATGCCAAATACATTATACCCATGTTGACTCAGTGCTTCCTTGTCACTATTTTCTCTTCTTGTCACTTCTGCTATATGATCCCATAGGAAGGTCCCTTAATAAACAAGCAAACCTTGGGCACAAGCTCTCAGTTCTTTGCCTTATTCCTGCTGGGAAGCTTTTGTTTCTGTGTGGCAGCCTCCACTGCATCTTTCCCTTCAGCAACTCTTACCCTCTGTGTCTGACCTCATGGAAGCTTCTGCCTCTCTTTCTTGAGGTATTCTATATGGAGAAATACATAGATACAGACACACATATATATTTCTTTGTGTATATACATCCTGTTTTTTTTTTTTTTAACTCGTTTTCTTGGAAATCCCACTGAGTATTTTCTTTTCTGATAGGACATGTGACTCTGTTCTACACTTTCCCCACTTCTACCTTCCCTCCATTTTGCTTCTACCAGCTTAGTTTTTCCTTTGGCATAAACACAGTAATGCCCATTACTAAAGATATGAACAAAAAACCCTCCCTCAACATTTATTCTTGTCAGTCTCCTGTCTTCTGTCTGTAGTCATGGTCCTGCAAAGCGTGTTTTGTATCTTGTGTATAGACTTAGGGTATGGTTAATTTACTGGGCTACAGAAATGGAGACAGAAACAATTTACGTGACAAAGAGTAATTCCGGCTCACAGTCCAGGGGCTACAGTCTACCAAGGCAGGGAAGGCATGTCTTTATGTGTGTCTAACAGCTCTGGCAGCATGAGCTATATGTACTTCATGGGCAGTCAAGCTGCAAGCAGAGCCTGTCTGGATTATAACTCTCAAAACCTGCCTCCAGTGCTTGCTCTACTGGCTGCCAGCCCAGCCTTACCTCAGAAAGTTCTCACAGGCTTTCAAAACAGCAGCAACTGACTGGGGATCCCTTGATTGCCTCCTCCTAGCTCTCGGCTGACTCCAGGCAGCTTCAGTGGCTGGCCAGGGTCAGAGTGGTTATTGCGTCTCTCACCTTACTTTGCTGAATCTCTTGGTGTCTGTATCAATTCTGTTCTCTCTTTTGGAGAATTCTGATTGCTGTGACCACATTTTCCCCGCCATCCCTACTCTGTCAGTCTCCATCTCCTTCTACTTCTGTGATCCACTTTCTCTGTGCTTTTCTTCCGACCACACTCTCACAGCTATTGTTGCTAATAATGTGTTCTGTCCCCTACTCAAAGTGTGCCTTAGAGTGTCCTCCTTACGTGTGCACCTGCTGTTCAGACGTACATCTTTGGTGTCCTATAGGCTGCCTGCGTTTAGCTCCTGTTCCTCTGCCTAGGCCCATATCTGAGTCACTCTAGGCATTTCCTTACCACTTAAGCACCATTTAAAAAAATTTAAACATGTTACTGGGTGATGTGTCTGTGTGTGTTCACACACATGCACACACATGCACGTGCCCATCTGTATGAGCGTGCAACAGTGAGCTTATGGAGATCAGAGGACAGCTTCCTGGGAGTTACTTTTCTCACCATGTGAATGGAACTAAGGTCCTTGGGCTTGACAGCAGGGGTCAATCTCTCCACTGAACCATCTTGCCAGCCCCAACCACTTAACCTACTTTATCACTCACAAAATGTGACTGGGACATCCTCTTTAGAAATTCTAATCTCCTCCCCCTTTTCAGTCTTACTCCTTGACTTAAAACAGTTCATAAGCTTGAACAATTTTGTCACCAAACTAGACACTGGACAGGATCTATAGATTTTTATTATTATTATTATTGCTTGAGTTGGTGTCAGATAAGTGGAAGATGGGAATGATACAAAATATCCCATGTTACAATTTGCTCAAAATATCCATAGTACTCAATTTGAGACACACAGTTCTGGGTATCATTGTTTCTCTTTCAGTTGTTCCTATGGCTTTGAGCTGATTTCCTTATTTCTTGTTCCACAACTCTTAAGTACTGCCAGCTGCCCAGCCTGGAAATAAATGTAACAAAGACTTTGACCCTTTTCATTGTTCACTACTACCTCCAAGTCAGCCTGTCATTGAGCAGTGTAAGTCCTGATTTGGCTTCCTGCCCATCCACTAGGCTTCCAGTTTTACTGTTTGTGCCAGTATATTCTAGAACTAGTGAATTATGATAGTTTCTTTAACATGTTTTGAAGAAGGAGTTTCTGTCCAGGTTGGCCCTGCCGCCTTTCAGCCTCAAATAAACACACATAGACTCCTATCATTTCTAAAGTGTTTGGCCAATGGCTCAGGCTTCTTACTGGCTAGCTCCCTCTTAATTATTAACCCAATTCTATTAAACTATGTTTTGCCACGAGGTTGTGGCTTACCCATGATGCTCAAGCATGTTACTCCTACATGGCTTCTCTCTGCCTTCCTCTCCCCAGTATTCTCCTGATCTGGCAGTCCTGCCTATCCTTCCTGCCTGGCTACTGGCCAATCAGGGTTTTATTCATCAACCAATAATAGAAACATATATACAGAAGAACATTCCCCATCAATGTTTTTGCCCCCATAAGTCTATAGTTTCTACTGTTGGCTCTGTGCACAATGTTTTAGCTGATTCCTTGCCATATCACCCTTCCCTGGTGCTTAAGACAGACTCAGGTGTTTCTTAGTCTATTTTCCTGATATGCTGTGTATGGACAGTGTATGCTGAATTGTGGTTACTTATTCATTTGCCAATGTTGTGAGCCTCTGGGGGCACAGTGTCTAACTTTTGTCCCCAGGGCTCTGTCTAGTTCAGCTATTCTCAACCTGTGCTTCATGACCCCTTTGGGCGTCAAATATCAGATATCCCTCATATAAGTTATTTATATTATGATTAATAACAGTAGCAAAATTACAGTTATGAAGTAGCAATGAAATAATTTTATGGTTGGGGGTCATCACAACACGAGGAACTGTATTAAAGGGTCACCACATTAGGAAGGTTGAGAAGGACTGTCTAGTTAGTGCTGAGTGTTTGTGAGTACTTAGTATATATTTATTTAATCACTGCTATGAAGTGAGTTCAATAAATGAGCTTTTGAATAAAAGCTCTGAAAATTTCTTTTTAAAGAACAATTGTTCTCAACCTGAATTTATTACTATAAATAAGTCCCTTGCATATAACCTAAAATGTAGTTGCTCTAGTTTGCTAGTGGAAATCTTAATGTTTTATTTTCTCTTTTAGCTGTTTGATGGCATTGAATGTGAATTTCCCATATTTTTCCTTTACATGATGATTGATGGTAAGTGAACTTTTTCCTGATACTGAAGATATAAAACACGAGTGACTTGAAGAATAGCTGAGGGTTGGGCAGATGTCTCAGCTGGCAAAGTGCTTGTCGTGCAGGCATGAGGTCCTGAGTCTGATCGCCAGCCCCTGCCTGAAGAGCACATGGCTGTAATTTCAGCACCAGGAGGTGGAGACAGGTGGATCTTTGAAGCTATTGGCCATCCAGATTAACCAAATGGATGAGCTCCAGGTGCCGTTCAGGTATCCATCTCATAGAATTGGAGCGGGTTAAGGAAGACATCAGTGTCAATCTCTGATTTCCACACATGCACACACACGCATGTTCACCTGCATGTATTCATAGACATGCACATGAAAACACATACATAAGCCACACTCAAACACACAAAGTAAAAATAATAAAATGGGTGATTTCTTTCATCTAGCAAGAGATTAAAGTTAAGCAATGGTGACAACTCTGCATTTTTATGCTGTTCTGCTTTCTGAGTGAATGCCAGATATTAAAGAATCTTTAAAAATTCTCTCTCTCTCTCTCTCTCTCTCTCTCTCTCTCTCTCTCTCTCTCTCTCTTTCTCTTTCTCTCCCCCCTCTCTCTCTCTCTCCCCCTCTCTGCCTCTGTCTGTCTGTCTGTCTGTCTCTGTCTCTGTCTCTGTCTCTGTCTCTCTCTCTCTCTCTCTCTCTCTCTCTCTCTGTGTGTGTGTGTGTGTGTGTATGATGTATGTGTATGATATATGTGCCTGTGTGTATGAAGTGTGTGCAGGAATTCTTGTGAGTACAGGTGCACGCATGCCACAGCACAAGATTGGATTTCAGTCTTTGCCTTCCACATGCATGCTTAAAGAACTTTTAAAACCACTTTGAAGTCTAATATTGATGCCAGTATCATGTTCATACTTGTAAAGAAAAGCTTATCATAGAAGTCATGAATACTATGGATACTATGAATACTATGATTGAATATCTATAACATTTATGCTTAAGCATAGTGAAATTTCAGTTAATTCAAAATTTAATTCTAAATACTAGAATGACTTTCTGAAATCAATTTCTATAGAAAGTCATAACTATTTACATTTCTCTTCAATTTTATGTTTTCGTTTATATAAAATTTGGCACAATAAGTATAAAAGGACTTAGAAGTTTTTATAAGGCAAAATTTTTGTATGCTTATTGAGCACAGCTAATGTTGGATTTTCTGTTTTAGGTGTTTTTAGAGGCAATCTTGAACAAGTCAAGGAATATCAGGACCTTTTGACTCCTTTGCTTCACCACACCACAGAAGGTATAGTTTTTCTATCAAGAATTCTTTCTACCGTTATTTCCTTGTTTATGTAAGATGTGAGCATCAGTCCTTTATAAGACACAATCATCTATATTATATTAAAAAAATAAGACCTTACCTGAAATTAGAATAATCTCTATTAATTTAGTTTAACAAATTTGTTTTACAAAAGCAGTTTATTAGGCATGACAGGGATGGATATAAATGTAGGTGGTCATGGCCGTACTGATGCTGAGGGAGTTTGCACACGGACACAATTGTGTAGTACTTATGATATAGTTCCTTTACTCTGTGTACTGTTACATACTATAAAGCACCTACTTTGTATCCAAGTCATCAAAAATTATGTGGCTCGGTGAGTGTTACCCCAGCCCTAGACCCTAGGAGGGCTCCCTGGAAAGACTGCATTTGGCTGAAGGCAGGAGCATTGGTATAGGCATTCTAGAGTCTTTGGAGATGCTTCTGGCTTTTACCATTATATTTTGAATGTTTGCCCTTTGACCAAAATGGCATTCTTTGAAGATAAACTCAGTGTTTTAGAAACAGTCAAAATGCCAAATCTTAGGAGTAAGGCTGTATTGGTTTCAAACACCAGAAGGACCCATAAAAAAGCTTAATTGGAAAATTCCCAAAGGAATTCAAGGGCAGTATTCTAGATATCTTTGGTTTGGAAATATTAATAGAATTATAGTCTTCTGAGAGTAGCTTTGGAAATTTGTGTGTAAGTTAAAGTTTTTGGAATTTTGGTGTGCTAGTCCAAACAATTACGTCATCATGTGGACACAAAGCATGAAGTGTCATTCACAACACTGGGCCCCGTTCCTGCTGCTCGTGAAGCTGTGACTAGGTAAGGGGGCAGAGCTCCAGGAATACCTGAATAAAATACTTCATATTTTGTTTTGCCCCTTCAATGCATATACTGTTAAAAGTTGTGAAATGTTTATGGATGGACTTTTCCTTCTTTCTTTCTTCCTTTCTTTCTTTTTCTTGTATCTTTCAAAACAGAATTTCTCTGTGTGGCTCTGAACCAGGGCTGGCCTCAGAGATCCGCCTGCCTCTACCTCCTGAGTGCTGGGATTAAAGGCATGCGCCATTGCCACCACCTGGCAAGCATTTTTAAATTAAAAATAAATGCTACTTTTTAGAAAGGAGTTATATTTTCAATATTCACTTGTCTTCTTTGAAAAATAGTGCAATAGGAAAATATCTGAAATTTCTGCAATCAGGTCTTTTAGTATTCAGGAAGGGATCATTGAAACATGAAAGTTGTCATGTAACATACTCTACTTTTTGGCTTCATGTTCAGTGTGATGTTCACAGTATTCCCCATAGATCACAACCCCTTTCCCTGATTTTAGACACATTTGTCGCTATCAATTGATGGATGAAGAAAGCAGCAGAATTTCAAGGCTATTGTTTAATTTTATTACAAAAATTAAGTTTACTATAGATTGCTGTAACAAAAATCTGCCGCACCCTATAAGGAACATATCCTTTAAATAATAATTTCATTTTCTGAAAGGTGTATCTTTAAAAGCTATGTTTTAATAAAAGATTGATTTCCTTTAGTGACACTGAAGTGTAGAAAACAGGCTTAATATTTAAATAGGGGTTTATGTGCACTAACCAATAGCTCATAAATATAATTAATTAAAGATTAAATAGTCTTTCATTTACAATGCTTCTATAGACTGATTTTTATTTAAAATAACTTCTCTTATGGCTCTGATTATCTGTATACTATATATACATAAATATTACTGAGATATATGTATGCACATATACATATATACACATACACACTTGCATGTATGCACATATATACATATGTATATGTACATGTATACATGCATGTGTATATATATACATACACACATACACACACACACACACACACACACACACACACACACACACACACATATATATATATACTTGCTGCTAAAGGAGATATACATATGTCACTGTCTAAAGCCTAATATACAATGGAATTAGTTCTAAAGTCAAGGAATTCTTTTTCCCCTGTGTTTGCCTAGCAATATCTGAAGGGACCAGAGTGACACATTTCTCTGTAGTTCACTGAATCTGCTCCTGTACAACCCACCACTGTCCCTGCTATTCTGTCCTCACAGATGCTTCAAAGGGAACTTTGTGGAGACAGTTTTATTTTATTTAATATGCTTGCTTCTAAATTAAATTAAATTTTATTTTATTTTACTCTTTAGGATATCCTGTTGTACCAAAGTACTATTATGTGCCAGCTGACTTTGTAGAATATGAAAAGAGAAACCCCGGTAGTCAGAAACGGTTTCCTAGTAACTGTGGCCGTGATGGGAAATTGTTTCTTTGGGGACAAGCTCTTTATATCATTGCGAAACTCCTAGGTAAGTAGAGAAGATTGGGAGCCTATTTTCTTTCCCTGTTATCAAGCTGTTAGCAATAAATATATCTTGGTTTTTTTTCCTTTGGGTGAAATTGGATTTGGGTGGATTTCACAGTTATTTCTTTGGGGAGTTTCTAGATTGTAAAAGTAATAATGGTATCTAACAGTCCCCGAGAGAAAAGTGCAGTAGGTTAGGGTGCACTACAACTGTGTGTGACTGTCTGCATCCAACAGGAGCTTCTAGCAGAAGGCTGGGAAAACTTTGAGTTGGTTTTGTGTGGTATGAGAACATTCCCAACTTACTTTAACCAGTGCTTTTGAGCATTGCTCGTAAACTACTTGGTCATCTCTGAAAGTTGTCTATTTTTTTCCAGTAAATATATGTTGGTAATTTTCTTTCCTACCTAGTGGCTTAAAGAGACCAATTATAATTATTTGAATAATTAAATTTTAGCTATTTCTATAACTGAATCAGAATATCCATGAGCAAATTTGACAAAAGACAAAAGACTTACTATGTATCTTCCTATCTCATACTTCTATAAAATTTCTAGTATTACTAGCATTTTTACCAAAAAGGCTGTCATTTTAGAGTCAGAACCCATGTATGATGGACTATGAAACAAGCTAACTAACAAACAAAAACAAAACTTCTCCCTGTATGTTAATCTATTGCCTTGGTTGTTTGAGACTGTATATATAGATGTTTGTTTGTGCTGGAAGGATGATAATCTTTGCCTTATTTTCATCATTCATGAGGAAAGATTTTGGAGGCCAGTTTCGCAGGGGTCAGATTGAAGTTACACAAAAGCAAATAAAACCAGGCTAAGAGCTCAAGCCGATGGGCAGGCACTTCTGTTGCTTTCTTTCTGTGTCTGTTTTCTTGGTCGTGGTGTAAGTTTAACCCTAATTAAAGAATGTAGGAAAGTTTTCTATACAGGTGTTGCTTCCAGTTTCATAGAAAAGACACAAAGACTAATACTGGCTAGAACCCTTAAGTCCATTTCATTCGTGTGAATAGAAGGAAGTTTTTTGTGACTTAAAGCTAAATTAAACATTTTCTAGCTGAGGGGCAGTTCACTGAGCTATACTTGAAAAATGCAAAGGATGTGATGATTTTTTTTCTGTGTGTGTGGGTCTGAAAACTGACTCCCTGATCTGGGACTTGAAGTAGTGAACCTTTTTCTTTCTAGTGTTCAGTAAATATCCAGCTTGGAGTTGCTGCAGTTGGAAAGAGTGATAGCTTAGGGCAGACCCTGGGGAAAGTTGATGAATGAGGAAGCGAATCAGCTGCACTCTCCATGGGCAAACTGACCTTTATAATCAGAATGTTAGAACACTCTCCCTCAGCAAAAAGAAGTGCTGCCCGTTCTCACCCAAACCAGTGTCTGATGTGTGCAGGTCTTTAACGTAGGCCGCATTTTCCTGTGAATGGGAATGTACAAGTTAGGCTTCCACTTCTATTTCATGGCTGAAATGAGCAAAAATGCTTCGGAGCTGTGCTAAAAAGAAGGCTCTCTTTCCCTACCAAAGTTCTGAAAGGCATTGGAGAGCATTCAGGAGGAATGCTGCATGAAGCCATGTGCTGATTTCCATCTGGGAGAAGAAGCAGCTGTGCTGCACCCCACCGTGTTGGCCTGGCCGCCATCATCTGGTCACATGTGTTAGTTTGCGGCAGCGTTTAGGAGGCTGGATTATTTAGCTGCCGCTCTGAATTCTTGGCCATTTCATAATCCATCAAGCGTCCATGAATAGTCACTAAGATCCTAGACACAGTATTTACTACAAAGTTATATTGATTCATTAAAGGAACTTCAGTTTAATATCCTCACAATGCAAATAAAAAAGAGTTAACTGGAGTTAGTATTTTTACTTTCGAATCATGTAAAAGTCAATGAAAATTGAATCTTTACAAATCCTGACTTCAAAAAAAAACCAAGAAAATAAATACTTTGACTTTCACTAATTCTAATCAGTTCTTATCCTACTGAAATCTAGTAAGGGTTGAATGCTGTGTGTATGTCTAAGTGAACTTTATGCAACAAAACTATGTGCCTTTTCTTCTGGCGATCAAGTAAGCTAATATGTATACTGTTTTCTTAGTACCCACTATTTCAGACCATGATTCATTTTTTACAATTTATCATTTTTCTTAGACAACCAACTTATAGAAAGTCAGAGTTTCTATTTAGTAAGTAAATTATAAATGTTTATTTTAAGTCACATGATATATTTTAAGATCTATTTGACTTGTCTTGAACCCATTATCTGTCATGCTTTCAACTCTTATTTAACTTGAAAACGTTAATACCAATCACAAGATTGTTCTATAGAACATAGAGTAACTTTTTTTATGTTTTCATAAAAACAAATAACTCTAAAATTGTGATCTTTGAGCTAAAATATTTTTGTAGGAGTACAGGAGGTAGCTCTAGTCAAACGCCTTTTAAAATATTACCTAATGAAGTAGTGGGTTTCTACTATGGATTTTTCATACTTCCTTAGTTTTGTTGTTTGTTTGCTTGCTTGCTTGCTTGCTTGTTGGCTTTGTTCCCCCCCCTTTTTATTATTAATTCAAGTTAGGGAACAGGCTTGTTTCACATGTACTTCCCCTCTCCCTCTCCCTCCCCTCACCCCATCCCTCCCCCACCTCCAACCTACCCCCACCCCATCCACCCACCACTCCCCAGGCAGGGTAGGGCCCCCAACAGGGGCTCCACAAAGTCCACCAAATCTTCCTGTGCTGGGCCTAGGCCCTTCCCCATGTGTCCAGAGACAGAGTGCATCCCTTCACATGGGATGGGCTCTCAAAGTCCCCCACACACACCAGGGAAAAACGCTCCAGGGAGTGCAGGGGCCTCCCCATTGGCATCCATGATCAGGGGGCTGGATCAGTCCCACACTAGCCTCCCAGACAGCATCTGGGGTCGATATGCTTTCCCTTTTTCAGGCCAACTGTTTATGTGGGTTTCTCAAACCTGGTACAGACCCCTTTGATCTTCATTCCTCCCTCTCTGAAACTAAATTCCAGATTTCAGCTCAGTGTATTTCTGTGGATGTCTGTCTCTGCTTCCATCAGCCACTGGATGAGGGCTCTAGGATAGCATAGAGAGTAGTCATCAATCTCATTCTAGGGGAAGGGCTTCTAGACTATCCTCTCCTCCACTGCCCGGACTGTCAGATTGTGTCATCCTTGTAGGTCTCTGGAGATCTCCCTAGTTCCAGATCTCTTCTCGGACCTATAGTGGCTCCCTCTGAAATGGTATCTCTCATCCTGCTCTCTCCTCTATTCTTCCCCCTACTCAATATCTCTGCTTCTCCATTTCCTCTCCTCTACTCCTCTTCTCGTGCTCTTATTGTGGCAGTACCCACTCCCCTACCTCATGCTCTCCTGGGGTCTATTTATCCCTTAGAGTCCTTCATGATTCCTAGTTTCTTTGGTGAAGAGGATTATAGGCTGGTAAACCTTTGCTCTATGTCTAAAAATCATATATGAGTGAGTACATACCATGTTTGTCTTTTTGTGATTGGGTTACCTCACTCAGGATGGTTTCTTCTAGTTCCATCCATTTGCCTGCGAATTTCAAGATTCCATTGCTTTTTTCTGCTGAGTAGTACTCCATTGTATAAATGTACCACATTTTCTCTTTCCATTCTTCAGTTGAGGGGCATCTAGGTTGCTTCCAGGTTCTGGCTATTACAAACAATGCTGCTATGAACATGGTTGAAATATGTCCTTGTTGTATGAACATGCACTATTTGGGTATATACCCAAGAGAAGAATGGCTGGATCTTGAGGTAGATTGATTCCCATATTTCTGAGCAACCGCCATACTGATTTCCAGTTTGCACTCCCACCAGCAATGGAGGAGTGTTCCTTTTTCTCTGCATCCTCTCCAGCATAGGTTGTCATTGGTATTTTTGATTTTAGCCATTCTGACAGGTGTGAGGTGGTATCTCAGAGTTGTTTTGAGTTGCATTTCTCTGATGGCCAAGGATTTTGAGCACTTTCTTAAGTGTCTTTCAGCCATTTCAGATTCCTCTGTTGAAAAATCTCTGTTTAGTTCTGCACCCCACTTTTTAATTTCATTGTTTGGTGTTTTGGTGGCTAGCTTCTTGAGCTCCTTGTATATTTTGGAAATCAGTCCTCTGTCAGATGTGGGGTTGGTGAAGATCTTTTCCCATTCTGTGGGTGGTCGTTTTGTCTTACTGACTGTGTCCTTTGCCTTACAGAAGCTTCTCAGTTTCAGGAGGTCCCATTTATTGATTGCAGACCTCAGTGTCTGTGCTTCCTGGCGTGATGTTCAGGAATCGGTCTCCTGTGCCAATTTGTTCAAGGGTAATTCCCACTTTCTCTTCTAGAAGATTCAGTGTGGCTGGATTTATGGAGAGATCTTTGATCCATTTGCACTTAAGTTTCGTGCATGGTGACAGGTATGGATCAATCTGCAATCTTCTGCATGTCCAAATCCAATTGTGCCAGCACCATTTGTTGAAGATGCTATCTTTTTTCCATTGTATGGATTTAGCACCTTTGTCAAAAATAAGGTGTTCGTAGGTGCGTGGTTAATATCTGGGTCTTCAATTCGATTCCATTGGTCTATCTGTCTATTCTTGTGCCAATACCAAGCTGTTTTGAGAACTATGGCTCTATAGTAGAGCTTGAAGTCAGGGATGGTGATGCCTCCAGAAGATCCTTTATTGTAAAGAGTTGTTTTGGCTATCCTGGGTTTTTTATTTTTCCATATAAAGTTGAGTATTGTTCTTTCAATGTCTGTGAAAAACTGTGTTGGGATTTTGATGGGGATTGCGTTGAATCTGTAGATTGCTTTTGGTAGGATTGCCATTTTTACTATGTTAATTCTACCTATCCAAGAGCATGGGAGATCTTTCCATTTTCTGGTATCTTCTTTAATTTCTTTCTTTAAAGTCTCAAAGTTCTTATTGTACAGGTCTTTCACTTTTTTGGTTAGTGTTATCCCCAGATATATTATGTTGCTTGTGGATATTGTGAAAGGTGATGTTTCCATGATTTCTTTCTCATTGAGTTTAATCATCTGTATACAGTAGGGCTACAGATTTTTTTTGAGTTAATTTTGTGTCCTGCTACCTTGCTGAAAGTGTTTATCAGCTATAGGAGTTTCCTGGTAGAATTTTTCGGGTCACTTATGTAGACTATCATGTCATCTGCAAATAGTGAAAGTTTGACTTCATCCTTTCCAATTTGTATCCCTTTGATCCCCTGTTCTTGTCTTATTGCTCTAGCTAGAACTTCAAGTACAATATTGAAGAGGTATGGAGAGAGTGGACAGCCTTGTCTTGTTCCTGATTTTAGAGGAAACGCTTCGAGTTTCTCTCCATTTATTTTGATGTTGGCTATTGGTTTGGTGTATATCGCGTTTATCATGTTTAGATATGTTCCTGTTATTCCTGTTCTCTCCAAGATCTTTATCATGAAGGGATGTTGGATTTTGTCAAAGGCTTTTTCAGCATCTAGTGAGATGATCATGTGGTTTTTCTTTTTCAGTTTGTTTATATGGTGGATTACATTGATGGTTTTTCATATGTTGAACCATCCTTGCATCCCTGGGATGAAGCCTACTTGATCGTGGTGGATGATTTTTCTGATATGTTCTTGGATTCGATTTGCCAATATTTTATTGAGTATTTTAGCATCGATGTTCATGAGGGATATCGGTCTGTAGTTCTCTTTCTTAGTCTTATCTTTGTGTGGCTTGGGTATCAAAGTGATTGTAGCCTTGTAGAAAGAGTTTGGCAATATCCCATCTGCTTCTATTGTGCGGAACAATTTGAGCAGTACTGATATCAGCTCTTGTTTGAATTTCTGGTAGAATTCTTCAGTGAAGCCATCTGGCCTCGGGCTTTTTTTGGTTGGGAAGCTTTTGATGACTGCTTCTATTTCATTAGGGGTTATGGGTCGATTTAAACTGTTTATCTGATCTTGGTTTAATTTTGGTAAGTCATATTTATCCAGAAAACTGTCCATTTCCATTAGATTTTCAAATTTTGTGGAGTACAGGATTTCAAAGTATGACCTGAAGATTCTCTGGATTTCCACAGTGTCTGTTGTTATATCCCCCTTTTCGTTTCTGATTTTGTTAATTAGCATGCGCTCTCTGCCTTTTGGTTAGTTTGGCTAGAGGTTTGTCTATCTTGGTGATCTTCTCAAAGAACCAACTCTTTGTTTCATTGATTCTTTATAATGTTCTCCTAGTTTCTACTTTGTTGATTTCGGCTCTCAGGTTATTTCCTGGCATCTACTCCTCCTTGGTGAGTTTGCTTCTTTTTGCTCTAATGCTTTCAGTTGTTCTGTCAATTCTCTAATGTGACTTTTCTCCAGTTTCTTCATGTGGGCACTTAGTGCTATGAACTTCCCTCTTAGCACTGCTTTCAGAGTGTCCCATAAGTTTGGGTATGTTGTGTCTGCATTCTCATTAGATTCTAGGAAGTCTTTAATTTGTTTTTTTATTTCTTCCTCAACCCAGGAATGGTGCAATTGGGTGTTATTCATTTTCCAAGAGTTTGCAGGTTTTCTGCCATTTGTATTGTTGCTGAATTCTAGCTTTAATGCATGGTGGTCTGATAAGATACAGGGGGTTATTTCAATTCTTTTGTAACTATGGAGGTTTGCTTTGTTGCCTCCTATGTAGTCAATTTTAGAGAAGGTGCCATGTGGTGCTGAGAAGAAGGTATATTCTTTTGAGTTTGGATGGAATGCTCTATAGATATCCATTAACCCCAGTTGGGTCATAACTTCTTTCAGATCCTTTGTTTCTTTGTTAAATTTCTGTCTGGTGGTCTTGTCTAGTGGTATAAGGGGGGTATTGAAGTCTCCTACTATAAGTGTGTGTGGTTTTATGTGTGGTTTGAGCTTTAGTAATGTTTCTTTCACAAATGTGGGTGCCTTCGTATTTGGAGCATAGATGTTCAGGATTGAGATTTCATCTTGATGGACTTTTCCTGTGATGAGTATGAAATGCCCTTCTTCATCTCTTTTGATTGATTTTAGTTTAAAGTCCAATTTGTTAGATATTAGGATTGCTACACCAGCTTGTTTCTTGAGCCCATTTGATTGGAAAATCTTTTCCCATCCTTTTACTCTGAGGTATCGCCTGTCTTTGAAGTTGAGGTGTGTTTCTTGTAAACAGCAGAAGGATGGATTCTGTCTTCGTATCCATTCTGTTAGCCTATATCTTTTTATGGGTAAGTTAAGACCATTGACATTTAGGGATATTAATGTCCATTGTTCGTTGGTTCTTGTTTGTTTTGGATTTATTGTTGGTGGTGTCACTGTGTGTGGATTTCGCCCTCCTGCTTCTTTTTGTGTTTGGTAAAATTAGATTATCTATTGCCTGTGTTTTTGTGCATGTAGTTATGTTCCTTGGGTTGGAGTTTTCCTTCCAGAATCTTCTATAGTGCTGGATTTGTGGATATGTATTGTTTAAATCTGTTTTTGTCATGGAATATCTTGTTTTCTCCATCTATAGTGATTGAAAGTTTTGCTGGGTACAGTAGTCTGGGTTGACATCCATGCTCCCTTAGTGCTTGTAGGGTATCTATCCAAGACCTTCTGGCTTTCAGAGTTTCCATTGAGAAGTCGGGTGTGATTCTAATTGGTTTGCCTTTATATGTTACTTGGCCTTTTTCCTTTGCTGCTCTTAATATTTTCTCTTTATTCAGTAGATTTGGAGTTTTGATTATTATGTGTTGCGGGGGGGGGGGACTTCTTTTTGTGGTCCAATCTGTTTGGCATCCTGTAAGCTTCTTGTACTTTCATAGGCATATCCTTCTGTAGGTTGGGGAAGTTTTCTTCTATGATTTTCTTGAATATGTTTTCTATACCTTTGAGCAGTGTCTCTTCACCTTCTTCTATACCTATTATTCTTAAGTTTGGTCTTTTCACAGTGTCCCATATTTCCTGGATATTTTGTGTTAGGGATTTGTTGGACTTGAGGTTTTCTTTGGTTGATGAATGTATATCCTCTAGTGATTCTTCAATAGCTAAGATTCTCTCTTCTGTCTCTTGGATTCTATTAATTATACTCACGTCTTTAGTTCCTTATCGTTTATCCAGTCTTTCCATTTCCAGCATCGCCTCATTCTGTGTTTTCTTTATTGTGTCTAATTCAGCTTTCATGCTATGAACTGTTTCAAGAGCTTCCTTCACTTGTTTGGTTGTTTTATCTTGGGTTTCTTTAGATTCTTTAAAGATTTGTTTATTTCTTGAATCTTTTGGTTTGTCTTTTCCTCCATTTCGTGTAATGTTTTGCTTGCTTTTTCTTCTATTTCTTTAAGGGATTTTCTTGTTTCCTCTTTGAAGGTCTCTATCATCTTGCTGAGATAATTTTTGAGGTCCATCTCTTCTTCATGCACTGTGTTGGGCTTTTCAGATCTTGCTGGAGTGGAGTCCCTAGATTCTGGTGGTGTCATATTGGTCTTTCTGTTGTTGAGCGAGTTCTTATTCTGTCTTCTTCCCATATCTTTTTCCAGTGAGTGCAGGTGGGGTCTCTCTACCTCCTCTTGTTACACAGTAGTGTGTGGGGGCCAGGAATTCAATGTCTGAAGCTCTGGATGGTCTGGCCTATCCTGGTAGTCTCCTCACTCTGAAGGAGTTAGGCCTCCACAGGGTTCGGGTTGTGGGGGCGGGACAGGAAGTAAGAGTGGGGTGTTTCCTGGCTCTGGGGGTTCCTCACTGCCTGGGCAGGTCTACCCCAAGCAGGAGCAGGCCCGGGGAGATCGGGGTGGATGGGGCTTTGAAAGGTAGTTGGGTAAGAGCAGTGGATCACTCACCTCCTTGCAGATCGGTCAGCGGGAAGGGAAGGAAGAGTGGCTTATACCCAGATTCAGGGAGCTCCTCCCTGCCTGGGAGTGTCTACTCCAAGCAGGCACAAGCCCGGGGAGATCTGGGTGAATGGCGCTTTGGACAGGAGTTGGGTAAGAGCAGGGAGTCACTAACTTCATTGTGATCAGTCGGCGGAAAGGGAAAGAAGAGTGGCCTGTACCCAGATTCAGGGAGCTCCTCCCTGCCTGGATGTGTCTACTTCAAGCAGGGACAAGTCTGGGGAGATCTGGGTGAAAGGCGCTTTGGACAGGAGTTGGGTAAAAGCAGGGGATCACTCACCTAGTTGCTGATGGGTCGGCGGAAAGGGAAGGAAGCCATACTTCCTTAGTTTTAGTTAAACCTTCCCGTGTTATTTTTATTATTTTTGTCAGTTTCATACCATAAATGTATTTTGATTACATTCATTCCCATTACCTTCTAGTTTTCCCTCTCATACTATCTAGAGCCCTTCTTCCTAGCAAGTCCACCTACTTTCATGAATTCATTCTCTATGACCCAGTGAGTTGGCATGAACATGGGAAAGTGACTGCCCCTCCCCTGTGGCCACTAATTGAGAATAGCTTAGAACGGCTATTTAGACCAGGCTGGCCTCAAGCTCAGAGATCCTGCCTCTGCCTCCAGTGCTGGGTTAAAACTTTGTGCTACCATGTACAGCTTCAAATTAGTTTTTAATAAAAGTTTAGTCTTATGGGATCATGTCCCATTCCTTCACAAATAGGAAAAGTCTTCAGGACTCAATCCTCCCACAGTTGCAGCATTAGTCATTGGATTAAAGTTCACACTTTCATGTCTTCCTTCATGAAAAGTTGAATCCAAAATAAATTTAATATCTCTATTGTCGCAGAAAATTACCAAAGGTATGACACAGCCTTAACCAACTTTTAGTTTTTGTAGCATGGCTGTTTCATCAGCAAACTGTAGATTTCCACCCCAACACTTGTTTGCCGATTCATCTATATTTTTCTCTTGTGAGGAACCGTCACCACCCAATAGCTATCCTTTTTGTCTTTAAGAAGTAAGTTCTTACTATGTGCCCCTTTCACGCATTGACTGTGTGGTATCATTTCTTGACTGTCAACACCTTGGGTTGCCTTATGACCTCAGTGCTGATGGCATGGAGGCTGATCCTCTGTTCCAGCAGTGCTCACAATTTTGTGTCCCCCATTCCTCCATCATATGGGGGGTTTTATTGGCTCATAGGAATAGCATAGAAGCAGGGATGGTGTGATACTGTGGCTGAGGAGCTACTTGTTCACATGGCAGTGGACCAGGAGGCAGAAAGAGATCAGTACAGGGCTGTTGCCTATGGCGAGTGCCACACAAGCCCAAACCCGGAAGTGCACCAGACTCTTGTGGACCCCAGACACTCCCCTTGCTCTACCCCAATAAATTCCCTGCCCTGCGGTTCCTCCAGGTCCTTCTTGCTCCACTTGCTGTGTCAGCCAGAGAACCCTAGTTAATACAGTTAACTTGTTAATTCATTAAAAACTTTGCTTTTGCATTGGAATGGGTTACTTGGTGATTTGGGGGTTCAGAATTTGGGCATAACAGTTTTACCAGGGAAATTAGGTCCCCTTTCTGGGTTCTTATCTCATAAATGAAAGAACTGAAGAACTTACTCAGAAGGAAGCTTGGGAACAATTTTATTAGGATTTAAAAAACAAAAACAAAACAGCAGGGCAGTAGAAGGGGTTGGAGAAGAAGAGAGAAGGCCATATGTGAAATTATGCTGTTATGTTCAGCAATAGAGGCTCAGTAAAGCAGCCACATAACAGATTATCAACTGAATGGCAGAGATGAGAGGAGCTTTGGAGTGAGGGAGAGGGAAGGAGGGAGAAAGGGAGGGAGCCCAAAGTATTGGAGAAAACATGCCTAGGCATTGGCCAGCATCAGAAAGAAAGAGATAGGAAGAAGGAAAAGATACCCTTCTGAGTCAGGACTCTGGCAATCTGGCTGACTTAACAGAGCTACATGGACATTCCCAGGAGACTACACCAAGGCCAGGGATTCTGGGAAACAAAAGTATATTATGTCATTAAAGGTATACTTCCCTACCCCCCATGTCTTTAGTATGGCTTTAAGTGAATCTTCCTAAGGCTGTACCTTGAACAACAGATTGAAAGGCTCATTTTAATTAAGGAAAAGACAGTTATACTCCATGGCTTCACCAAGAGCCAGAAGCATATCCTGTTCTTTTAACCAGGAAGAAAACGGTTTTTTTCCTTAATGGGCTTTTTAGAAGTAAGTTTTGGGGGAGGGGGAAAGATAGGGACCCCCACTTCAGTTGAAGTGTCTTGACAAGGCTAAGAGGGTGCATAGCTCACCAAGGAAAAACTGTGCAGGGGACAGGAAATGCATTTGGTTTTTATTCTAACACTGCATCTTCTCCCCATTAGCTGGGGTCCCCTTACAGTCTTTCTTGTTGAAGAGGGAAGGGATCAGCCACTGTAATCTGAGAATGCATGGGGTGGGGTGGGGTGGGGTGGGTGGGTGGTGGGGTGTTGTTGGTGACAAAGGTTTTATGAGGTAAGGGGGAGAAACAGTTGCATAAAAGCCACAAGGTGGGGAAGATGAAAAAAAAAATGTGAATTTCTTGTCTTAAGCAATTCTGATAGAAAAGACTCCTGTTTAATGTTTTTTAAAGGCCTGAGTACAATTGTAGGGGAATATGTGCAGTTGGAGATTCAGGTGCCTGTGTGGAGACCAGATGTCCTCCTTGGCTGTCATTCCCCAGGAGCCCTCTACTTTTGCTTTTTGTTTGTCTCTCATCAGCCTGGTGCATGTGAACCAGACTAGAATGGCTAGCTAACAAGCTTCAGGTATCTCCCTGTCCCTGCTTGACCAGCATTGGGATTGCAAGCACACTCCACCAAGCCTGGCCTTTTTGTTTGTTTGTTTGTTTTTTAATGTTGATTCTAGGGATCAAACCTAGGTCCTCCTGCTTACACGAGAAGCTCTTTACTAAGTTATCTCCCAGCCACTATTGTATATCTTCTTAATAGTTTGGTTTTTGGTTGGTTTGTTTGCTTTAATACTCAAAACTAATTGACATAATGCCAAGGGAAACTTTTATTTGATTACAAACTGCAAATAATAGCTTACCTTTTGTGTTTTAAGGAGTTAAAAGCGGTTAGTTATCCTTGTCCTAAATGACAGTCTGATATCATAAGGACATGAGGACCTGTACCGGTACCTGTGTCTCCTGAGTAACAGAAACCACGATGGATTGTGTAAGGGGTGGAGGGATTGTGTGTGTGTGTGTGTGTGTGTGTGTGTGTGTGTGTGTGTGTGTGTGTGTGTGATGTGTTTGGGGGCAGGTGGGTGTGGTATGGGGGCTGTGGGGATGGTATGTGTGGTTATGTGTGTGGGGGGATATGTGTCTGTATGTGTATCTGTGTCTCTGTGTGTGTTCCTCTAACTATATTTGTCACTTTTACCACTATGGAAGTTAATTCAATGACAAGGACAATTAGTGTTTCAATGCTGGCTAATGCCACCAATTTCTTTTGTTTAATGAGTCTGTCTAGGGAGGTTCCACTGTGTAGGGGCCTGTACCAGGTACTGGGGATATAGGAATGAGGAAAAGCACTCAGCCTGGGGTGTTCAATGCACGTATAAATGGAATGTGCAGATATACATAGAAGTAATGCCCAAAGAAATACAGAAGAAATGCAAATAATCTGTTCAAGGACTTCTAACCAGATCTATTTTAGTAGATTAACATTTAAGCTTCCTAAGGAGATAGCTTTCCTAATTAATCTATCATCACTTACAAATGGAAAAAAATAAAAATTTCATTTCTTTTTTTTTGCTTTTTTTTATTTGAATTACAAAAAGATTGAATTACATGACAATCCCAATACTACCAATTGTGGGATTTTTTGTTCACATTTTAGTGATACAAATGAACTGAGGGAACAATTTGCTTTTTTAGAATATCAGTCTACAAATCAACCCTGTATCATGAGCTAAACTGAAACCAATAAATTGTTACATGTAGATATCTGCTGCAATGAAGCCTGTGTTTGTTTGGTTTCCATTTTGGGAAAAAAGTTTTTTCTTCCAAATAAAAGTACATCTGCTATATTCTATCCATGAACAATTTGCTTAAGCATTTTGAGTGTGAATTTTGTGATCTATAAAATGAACAGGCCTAGAATTAATACATGCTCAGTGCTAAAGAACAGTAAGACCCTCAGTAAGAACCTTTTAAGGGTTCCTGCCCTTGCTGGTTTTTCTGCTGTTAGGAGTATTTTCATATTATTAATGAGAACTTCCAGGAGTTACTAAAATACCCTTTGGTGGTTTTGTTTCTTGAACAACATTGCAGATGTTTGTGTGTTACCACAAAATAGAACTATAATGGAAAAATATTCCCAAAGATGCAGAGAATTTTACAGTCAGTATTCACTGGCCTGTTTGTCAGAAGTATTCATTACCTGAAAGCAGTACCTAAAGCATTGTGGAAAATGAACTTTCCTTTTTAAAAAATAAAAATAAAAAAAGAGTCTGTGGATACAAACATGTTGGTACCAAACTCGGCATGGTGTAGTTTTTATTTGATCACTGTATAACTGAAGATGAAAAATGAAATGAGCATGCTCTATATATTAATTGTAATAAAATACAGGGTGTACCAATGCATTTTAGTAGAAGTTCATTTCATTTTTTAGCATTAAGTATAATCATGTATAGGTGTGGATATAACTAAGATAATGTTCAAGTGTAAACATGTCTAGGATGGAGACTGAATTCACTGCAAATTTTCATGGTATCTTCCAACTTGAATTCCAAGAATTACATAGAATCTCATTTCAGGGGTGTTAGCCTCCTGCCACCTCTCCCAACACAGTGCCTCCAAGCCTCAGGTGCTGCTGGCCACCACCCAGGTGTGGTCTACAAAATGCCAGAGAAATACCGCCTTGGGGCCTCTTCCCCACCTTCCTGTCCCCAGCCCTCCCGTCTAGATGTTGGCTTGTTTGCTCTCTTTGGATTTTATCTAAAGTTGCCACACAGAACTGCCTGTGAACAGTGCTTCCATGTGCACTGTCTTTGAGGTTGCTGACACCTGCTCATCAGTGCTTCTTGGAAATGCCCTTTGTTAAGTGTTGTAGAGTTCAGCATCTGGAAGATGTCTGGGTGATATGTGTGCTTCTCCCCATGGTAATCTAAACACATTTTAGAATACCTTTGTTAGGGTGTAGTTCTTGTGCTGTACATATTACCTACTTGAAACTTAGTTATTTTTAGTTTATTCTCAGAGTTGTGTGATCCTCATCACATCCTGGCTTCCTCTAACACCCCTCCCCTGTACCGGCCCATCACTAATCTCCTCAGAATCACTGAGTGTGACAGTCCTTTTATGTCCGACTTTTCTCACTTAGCATATTGTCTCAAGGTACCTCTATGTTGAATCCTATATCAGCACTTTATTCTTTTTTTATGGCAGAGTAACATTCCATTATATAAATACAACCTCATTTAATTAACTGATTGATTAATAATTTGGTTTGTTTGAAACAGAACCTTACATTATGACTGAGGCTGACATTTAACTCACAGTAGTCCTCACACAGTGCTAGACCTGAGGTATAAGCCACCCCGGGTGCCGCACTCTACCTCATTTGCTGTTTGCTTTTTTGGGTGGGGGAGCGAGCTCACTTATATACTCCTGGCTAGCCTGGAACTAGAGATGTAGACCAGTCTGGCCTTAACCTCAGCAGAGACCTGTCTGCCTCTGTCTCTCCTGAGCTGGGATTAACGTGCGACCCCCATTCATGCTGCTCTACCTCATTTTATTTGTTCATCAGCTTGGACATTTGGATTGTTTCCATTTGGGAACTAGCATAAATAATGCTGCTATTAACTTTCACTGTAAATTATTGTTCAACATTTTTTTCAATTCTGTGAGATGTATATGTAGTGAAGGATTACTGGGCCATATGCTACCTTTTATGTCTTAACATTTTGAACAACTTCCAGACTCTTTCCCATACATTGGCATAGTTTTGCTTCCTTGCCAACATCTTTGAGGTTCCACATTCTCGACATCCTCACTAAATTTTGTTCTTAACTTTTTAAATTGTTGATATCAATATTATAGCTATCTTAATGGTTGTGAATTGGTATCTCATTTTGGTATTATTTAGCATTACCCAAATCATTAATGTCATTAAGTCAGTTTTGATGTGTTCATTGGTAATTTCTTTGGAGAAATTTCTATTCAGATATATGCCTACTTTTAAATTGAGTTCTTATCTTTCATTATTGATTTATAAGAGCTATTTATATATTCTAGATATAAATCACGTTAGGGGAATAATTTGATATTTTCTACCATCCACTGGGCTATCGTTTCACTGTATTAATAATGCCTTTGACATGCAAAAGGTTTTCACTTTGAAATACAAGTCACAAAGATTTACTCCTAAGAGGCCTATGGTTTAGCTCTTATATGTGGCTTTTTAATTTACTTCTACTTCCTTTGTATATGTAGTCTCTCCCTGAGTTTCAAAACTTTCTTTGAAATGACATATACAAATAATAATTTATATTGTTGTATTCTAATAATTGATGTTTTGATGTTAAACTATCTTTGCATTTGTTTGGTAAATCCTATGTGATCATGATATATAATTCCTTTTATATGCTATTTGGTTTGCTAGTATTTTGTTAAAAATTTGTGTTTGTGTGTGTGTGTGTGTGTGTGTATTCCTAGGAGTTTGGGTTTGTAGTTCCTTATAATATGGCAATTCTGAGCTAGAAAAGTTTACCCTTTTATCTGTTCAAAAGATTGTGAGCAACTGATTTTAACTCTTTTAACTATTTGGTTAACATAACCAATGAAATCAGAAATCATCTTATGCTGGTCGTGTGTGTGTGTGTGTGTGTGTGTGTGTGTGTGTGTGTATGAAGGAGCATGTATGTGAAAATGTGTGTGTATTTAAAGTCTTTATTTTTTATAAATCTGTTCAGTTCCTTGTATGTGTGCCCTCTTGATCTAGTCTCCGTAGTTTGTGTCATTCCAGGATTTGCCCTTTTCGCCCCAGTCATCTAGCTTGTGGCCATACGTTTTGTTTGGCATTCCTACTTCAGTCTGAGTATTTTCTCTCTGTCACTCTTTTTCCTGTTTGATTTTGGTGGGTGTGTGGGTTCAGTTTAGCTGTTTCTCAATATGTGTTTTAGCTTTTTATGTGCCTGGCTTTAATTTGATATTCTCTATTGTTTTTCTGCATTCTATTTCGTTAATTTTGACTTTTATAATTTCCATTCTGCTTTTGATTTAGTTTTCTCTTTTCACACACCATCTGAAGAAGGGAAGTTAGGGTATTGGTTTTCTATTTTAACTCTATTTAATATGTATATAAATGTTGATAATTTCCCTATGAGCAGCACCTTTTCTACATCCCCTAAATTTTGATGTGTTTATCTTCATTTATCTCATCAAAAACACACCAGAGGAAGTTTTCCTCCTCCTTCTCCTCCCCCTTCTCCTCCTTTTGTACCTCCTCCTCTTCCTCTCACTGTTTGGGTGTGAGGAATAATAGGAACAGAACCATGTATATGCTAGAAAGTGCTTTATAATGAAAGTATTTTCTGATTTTCCTTTGATTTTTCATTTGACCATTGGTTATTTATGAGAGTGTTAGTGAATTTCCATATATTTGTGAATTTCTGCAATGTCTTTGTCACTAGCTTCTCATTCATAGCATAGTGAGAGTATACTTTCTGCCATTTCAGTTCTTGTATTTATTTTATGACCTAACACATCTTATCTCTCTGAGAATGGGCTCTGAGGAAAATGGATATTCTTCTCTTTTTGAGTGAAATTCCCTGTAGTTGTCTCATTTGGCTCACAGTGTTGTGTATTTGGCATTTTGTTCTTTGTTTACAATGTCATTTGATTTCTTTTTTTTTTTTTTTTTTTTTTTTTTTTTTTTTTAGCTGATGAGTTAATCAGTCCTAAAGACATTGACCCTGTCCATCGTTTCGTCCCACTCCAGAATCAACGTAATGTGAGCATGCGATACTCCAATCAGGTAAAGAGATGTTTTACTTCTTAATTTAGATTTATCCAAAGACATGTACATGTTCACTAAAGGGGAAGTTTTATTTGAAATGTGTTTTTCTTGCTCATTGAGGTGATTCCAGATGTCATGGATGTGGGGCATAAGTTTGCAGGAGGACAGACAATGTGCTATGGAAGGGCATAAGAGGCCGTGGAAAGGGAGGGCTCTGTGCTTGATGTCTCCTCCTGTGTCTCCCAGACAGGACTGTGTAACTGGAGACAGCTGCTCTTAGCACATAGTGCCATGTTCTGAGAAGGAATGGTTTTGAAATTCTTATGTTTACCATCTATGGATTTAGACTGTGTTGTGTCAACACTCTCTCAAGTGTTTGCAGTATCAGCAAGATTGATGTTGACTTGAGCAAACCCTCAACTATTAAATGATACCAGTAATGAGGACTGTTAAAATGAAAATGTTGTAGATTGTGGAAACTGCCTGAGGAGAAAGGAAATGAACCTGAGTGTGTGCCTGGGTTTCCAAGCAGTTAGCATGCATTTAATAAAAGTGGCATCAGCACTTGCAGTTGATATGCTTACAAATCCAAAAGCCTATTTTTAAAAATGCACACATGCATGTGTGCACACACACACAAAATGAATGAATGAGTGAATGTTAAATTTTCTAAAAAGAACATAAAAGTTTTGTGTTAATATGAAATAAGAAAATTTTACTGGCTTATTATCCTCTGTAAAGAAAGGATTGGCCTTTATCTTAGGCCAGTGTGTCACACCAGTGTACAGCCTGTACCATGTGAGGTGTTCAGGGTTACTTCAGTGTAAGGTGAGGAGTCCGTTTACTCTGTATTATTCAGGGCCAGGACCTTGCTATTTTCAGACCTAGTTATCTAGGGTGGTGATATATTAAGCCTTTTCTTAGATTGGGGCACAGGAGGTGACAGAACTACAAAAGCATGTTATAGGCATGTGGCTAGCAAAATTACTCATTTTTTTTCATGTTAGGCATGTGTAAGATATGTAGGCTATCTGTGATTTACAGAACTGGATATACATGCAGTTCTTTCTCTCCTACTCGGAGTACAGAACAGTAAGAGTGAACTGTAGAGAGAGTTCACTGCTAATTTTTTTATATCAGAATTATTTTCTAATATTGCTGGAGGGCTGTGCATGGCAAGCCTTCCAGATGCAGCCACTTCTTAGCTAAGAGAAGTTGTCTGAAGTGCAGACTGGGGTTCTTCTCCTGCAGAATGATCAGAGTTTCTGAGAGGCAGGATGAAGATTCCCAACAGAAACTGCTGGGAACAAGGATTGCCCTCTCCATTTCCTGGCTGTAAAATAAGGGCTTCTTGTGCTAAAATTGCTAGGGCTGAGTACATGAGATATAGGGGTCATAAGTAGCACAGAATATGCCTACCTCTCTGTGGTTAAAGTGTTTGTTTTGTGTCCAGGTTATGACTGGCTGTGCTGAAATCTATGAGTAAAGAGTCTCTTTGGATTGACCAAGTGCTTTAAGCTCTGCCAGAAGTTGCAAAAGCGAATAGAGAGTAGTGAAAGACAGATGATGCCTAAAAAGGAGAAACCTACCATCAAAGGAAAGTGTGTCAGGCGGTCTCAGATCTACTTCTGGCCTTCACACTGGCTGCCACAGAACTTGGAAACTTACTAGACATACAGGTAGAGTTCAGCACAGGGAAAGCATGCCAAATAAGACCATTAAAGTTAAAGGTGCCTTGGGCAAGTTTTGTGGAAATGAAGCTGAGCCTTTGTGCCAGTAGAGCCAGAGATGTGCTTGTATCCCGGCAGTGTACAGCAGTGCCACACAAGAAGGATACGCAAGTATGCTTGCCCATGACTCCTACAGAGTGTCAGTCATGTACATGTGCATCGGTTGGTCCCTCTGAGAAAAACTTGGTATTAAATGTAAATCACAGACTATCTGAGCAAACTGGTGCACTGTGAGCCAAAGCTCCAGTGCAGGTAAACACTCTTCCCCTGTGAGTGTTTATAATTGCACAAATACATTTTCATTTCTTTAGAATTTTAATTAATAATGACATTTGATTAAATTAGAATTCTAATTATTCATCATAGAGTATGTTCTTGCTATACTATGTTGTTTTTTTAAAGTATTCCTTACCTTTTTGCTCCAAGTCTTCTGTTGACGTCTTTCAGTCATACTTCGATTTCTACTAGTTCATTCTTACTATTTTTGACATAGTTTTCTTGATACTTATTCAAATTTTTATTGTCAAAATACTTTTAAATATAAATAGTCAAAAATTTTAACTATTAATTGAATAAAACATTAACCCTTTAATTTAAAAGAAAAAGTCACAGGAAATTGCAGAGAAGATTCCTATGAATCCTTCTACAACCCTCCCACAAGAAATTACAGAGAACACAGAGTTGCTGGGAACCTACCCTCAACCTCCTGCAGTGCCTGCAGCCTAGGCATTGTTATTAAACAGTATGAAAAACACAAAGCTAGTGTTGGTGCCCACTTTCATTTTACCTGCTGCTCTCACACATACCTGTGGTGTGCTACATCTACTCATGTAGTTCAGTGTCACCATATCACCACAACGACGTCCATCTTAGAACCACGCTTGCTTCTTTTGCCCCTGGAAACCACCAGTATGTTCTCTTTTATGATTTATAATTTTTTCACTTCAAGAAAGTTAAGTAATTGAACATAGCTAGCATTTTGAAGACTGTCTTTTCTTACTAAGAGTATACCTTAACACCTCTGTGAACCCCTAACTAATTACTCTTTATCAATTAAAAAATCAGGAGTCAGATATTGGGAAGAACCTGAAAGATCAGAGAAGCAGAGGAGCAGCCACCAGTGACTTCCTACCTCTTTAGTTCCTTCCTCCAAAAGGGCCAAGATGCTCTCTCAGCACGGCCTTATTACTTCCTATCTGTACTCAGTTCTCCAAATGTCTATGGTTAATTTTGGTCAGCTAGTAGCTAGCTCTGCCCTCTGACTCCAAGCAAGCTTCATTTGTCACAACACAGCCAAAGTATCACACAACACTTTTGTAAGATCACCCAGTTGTTACATGTACTTGTGGCTTACTCCTTTTATATCTGGGTTGTACTCCATGGGATGACTATACATACCACAGTTTATTTTACCATTGCCTTGTAAAGGACATGCCGTTGGGTATGTGAATATTTAACTATTTTCCCTCTTGTCATTAAACAAGCCCAACTGTTATTTCTATTTAACTGCAAATCTGATTAATTTAATCCAGCAACCAGTTTCATAGTTTTCATTTGTCAGAGAACATTTTTATGTTGCCTTCAGTCCTGAAGTGTAGGATTTGTTTGTTTCTTTGTTTTAGTATAGGATTTCTGGTTGATGGCTTCCATAGTTTCAGATGAGAAATTCTATCAGTTCAAATTGGTGTGTACTCTTGACTATGTGCTAAGTCCCCTTATGTCACTAGGCCCAGCTGGTAGATGGATCTACCTTCTATGTGGCTCTCTACTTCATGGAGCAGGGCTTGAGTAGATTTGCCACTCTCTGAAGCCACTGTAGGTACGTTGAACTACCCTCAGATATCAAGTTGACCAGAACTGTGGGTAGCTAACTGGGGCCTCAGTTGAGAAGCTGTGGCTAGACTCTGCATGGTGGTCTCTGTTGTGCTTCCATGCCCTGTTCTATAGTGAGAAAGAATGCTTCCTTTTATTACCCTGGCTGTGTCTGTCTGTTGCTTTAGGCCACCAACTTCTCAAGGCCCAGCACAGTGAGTGCAGGGCTTCAGAATCCCACTTTGTTGCGAATATTGAGACTCTGAGATGTCTGGGCAGTCCAGCCTGCTGCCTTACCTGTTGTCAGAGTCTTTTAGAACCAGCTGTCCAGGACACCTTTTTCCTCCTTCCAGGATTTTTTAAATGGATAGTTTATAAGTCTTCTAATGAATAAAGAAGGGTTTTGTGTTCCTTGACATTTCTTGAATTTTTTTTGTTGTTGTTTTGTTTTTGTTTCTCTGTGTAGCTTTGGAGCCTATCCTGGCACTCGCTCTGGAGTCCAGGCTGGCCTCGAACTCACAGAGATCTGCCTGTCTCTGCCTCCCGAGTGCTGGGATTAAAGGCATGCACCACCAATGTCCCGCCCAAAATTATTTTTTAAAACACTAATAATATAATTTTAAGTATTTTTTGTAACAGCTTAACATATAATTTGTACTTTATAGAATTCACTAATTTAAAGTGCATATTCAATAGTTTTTACACTATATTTGCTAAAATCGATTTTACTTTTTTATTGCTCCAAAAGAAACCCTGTACTTTTAGTCATTGCCCTCGACAACTTTGTGTGATTTTGTCTGTTTGTATAATCTGTAGTATTCTGTGACTGGCATTTTTTTCTCAGCATAACATTTTTAAGATTTCTACCTGTGACAGACTTCATTCCTTTTATGGTAGAACAACATGCCATTTTAGGTAGATGGTATATTTTGTTTATGAACACGTGGTTTGTTTCTAAGCTTCGGCCATTATGAATAATCCTGCTGCCAACCTCCAAATACAGTTACTGTGTTACATATGTCTTCATTTTTCTTGGATGTATCTAAGGAGAAATTGCTGGATCGTATACTAAGCTCCCATTGAAATCTCAGGGAATTGCCAGACTTTCTTCCATTAAACTACACTAGTTTGTATTTCTTCCAGTATACAAGGGTTTCCATTTTTCTGTATTTGTACTAATTCTTATTTCCTGGACTTTAAGGTAATGGGGTTAGTGAAGTTGTATCTGTATTTGATTTGCATTCCCCTAGTTATAAAATTTAATCATATTTTCATATGTTTGCTAGCAATTGAGTTACAAAAATTCTTTGTGTCCTAAATGATTTCTTTATAGGACTGAAAACATTTTCTCCTGCTGGTAAACTATCATTCCACCTTCTTGTCATTTGAAGCACAGAAATTTTCAATTTTGATGAAGCCTAGTTTTTCTTCCATTACTTTTGCTTTTAGTGTCATGTGTAGAGATAAACTTGTGCCTATCTTTTCTTCAAAGAATTCTACAGTATTATCCTTAAATTTAGGTGTGTTGTCCCTTTTACTTAGTTCTTATGTCTGGTATAAGGCAGGCATCAAACTCCTTTTTTTCATGTTTACTCTCCAGTTGCCATTATTTGCTGAATCTTAACAGTAATTTCTAACATACAAGTGGAATAAATATACATTTATTTATTTATTCATCATTTTAAACATTCATAAAACAAATAATATGTTACTTTAAATCCACTCTCCATACTAAAACCTTTTTTAGTATCTCTGTCTCCAACAAAAACTAAACCCATTTAATGACAACTCCTCCTCCCTCCACCCCCAGGTAAAGCCTGTTATACTTTCTGTCTCCTAACTTGCCTATTACCGGCAAATAATGTAGGCAGAATCACACAATAGCCATTCTTCTGTTTCTTGATCATTTCACTAAGCATAATTTCCAGAACAATTTTGTCCTTTTTGTTAATGTGGTGTTTCCATTTCTTCCTGGTAGTTATTTTGCTATGTGCCTGGAGTGATTCATTAGCTGATTGTTTATAGTATAATAAATGTGCTGATTATTCTCAGACATTAAGTAGTCTCCTCCCCAATAAGAAGTGGAGAATGTAATTGGGAGGTTTTTCCTGGCTAGCTTCATTTGTGAGCCAAATGCCTGCTAGGAAGAAATCCTGACCCACATCACTCTGCCCTTGACAAATGCTGAAATATGAATGGTGCTTTTTGCTGGAGTGTCTAGCTGCACTGGAGGCAGTATGAGCCTGTGTGTTTAATGCAATGGAGGAAACGTCCTGCTGTAGAGCTGAACAGCTCCCTTTAGAGTAGAGCTCTAACCTCTACTCGATCCTTCTGTGTCATTCTCAAGTTCTCCCGCTTGTACTCTGTTGTACCTGCAAAGTGCCCCTCCAGGTCCACTGTCAGTGGTGGGTCCTCTCTCATTGCCAGCATCATGGGAGTGTCACCCTCAAGTCTAGACTTGTTTGGCAAGATTTGACCTGAGAATCCTCCCTTCCAGCACTCATATTGTTGTCTTCTGTGGTCTAGGTTTTCAGTAAACTTTGATTAGTTCTTGTGAAGGTAGCTTGTGTTAAGGAGCAGTTACATGGCCAGAAGGCCATCTGTGCAGAAAGTTGAGTTTTCTGCCACTCAAATAAAGGCTATATGGCCTCATAATTTAGTATGTAAATTATATAATACTCCGCTAACTGAATTTACAGCTCTTCTTCCTTTTAGATTCTTCTATCAAGTCTATTCAGTTTTAAAAGGTTCATTGATCTTAGATGATTTAGGAATATTTGCATATGACTCAATTTTATTCAGGTTGGTTCATCACTATGACCTCAAATAGTTAACCAGTCTTAGACATAATTTCCTCTTCAAAGAAACAAAACCAACTAACTCTGTTGTTAGCTTGGCAAAAAGATAAGGTATTCCTGTGGGACCAAAAAGCTAAATTTATTTACCTACATGTGTGGGAGTAAAGTTTAATAGAGCATAGAAATTCTTATGACTATCATAATAAGATAGACTAAAATAGTCAAGGCATCCACAGTGTTTTTGAAAACCCAGGCTGACTATGCCACAGCTATGCATGGGTTAGCTTTAAGTAATTCTCTGTATTCTCCAGGGAAAGGTGACTCTCTTACCAACACTATTTGTACTAGAGCCTATTAAAAAACTAAATACCTTGATCAGAAACTTTAGAACTAAGAAAGTTGAATTGCATATTTAAACAGAGCTTTTAATAACATCATTCTAATTAACCTGTTGAACTTATTAAAATTAATTCTCAGTAATAAGCATGATATATAATAAAATATTTCATCTGTAAGATGAATATTCCTTTTAGTCATGGATGAAATATAAAAGGGGAAATAGATCCAACTAAGAAAGTAAGATTTCTGGCCTAAAATAAAGATACACAGTGAATAGTAGGGCCTGGTACTGTTTCAGTGATCATTCCTGACATCTTACTTTGGTGAACAAAAACAGTGAGTGTCTTGCTGAATAAATTTATTAGCGTTACCTGGAACTTCCCTCTCCGCTCCTTGATTTTTGTCTTGTCTTTTTTTTTTTTTTCTTTTTTCTTTCTTTTGTCATGTAGCACAGGCTGCCCTCATACTTGTTCTGTAGCAGGAGATGGCTTTGAACTCCTGTTCCTCCTGCCTCTACCTCCTAGAATCCTAAATGTTGCAGCTATGGCATGTGCCACCAAACTGGTTTCTATTTACTTTTTTAAACATATTTTTATTGTTTACTTGGGAATTTTATATAATGTACCCCATCACCCTCACTTCCCAGTCCTCCCAGGTCCCTCCCTCATCCTTATGGCCTCCACTCCCCAGCAATAAAATAAAATAAAATTAAAATAAAAGAAAAACAAGTACAATTTGTGTTGTCTATATAGTCACTATAGTATAGTTAAACTGTCCAGTGGCCAGCCCCTTAAAGAAAACTGAGTCCTCCCCCTGCCACCTCCTACACCCACCAGTAGCCATCTATTGTTGAGAGCTATTTTAAGAGTTCTCTTTGATGGCTAACCAATCTTGGGGTAGGGGGGGGCCTTCCCTCCTTAGTTAGCCCTCTCTGGAAACACCTTCAGCATGCCCTGGAGTGTCTCCTAGATGATTCCAAATCAGGCCAATTTAACAATGAAGATTAACTATCACATCAGGTTTACCAGTTAACTGTTAATCATTTCTACTCTACAAGTTGGTTCTAATAGGAACCAGCCACACTCAAATGTTTATTGCTTAAAACAAACAAACAAACAAACAAACAAAAATGCTGTTATGGTATTTAAACATTATTGATATGACTTGCTTTTCATTAGGTGGTTTTTATTTACTCAGTACTCTGCTATTCCTAAATAAAATAGTTTATACTATATAGCCCCTGAAAACAAGACATTATAAGACAATTTAAATGCATAGTTTTATAAAAATGAAAGCCACTCACAGTAAATGTATTGTTGCAGACCTAGAATTGGAGATTGGGTTTTAGTTTGGTTTTTTTCTTTCTTTTTAAATGCTTGATAAGCCATTAAGCTACTCATCTCTGACACAGAAGGGAACTGTTTTTCTCCTTTTATTAAGAATATTCAAAATCATGTGCAACGTTCTTAGGCTCATTGCCTGCATCACATTGTAGGCATGATAGGCTAAAAAACCTTGGGTAGAGCCTTTCATTTTTTTAAGGTTGAAAACTGAAAGAGAATGACATCTCTAATGTCACAAAGGTAACAAATACAGGGCTATACCCTAGTGTTGGTCAGAGATTACAGTGTATTATGGCCTGGCAGCTCTTTCCAAAGCTGGACAACATGAGGCACTCCCTCCCCAGCGAGACTGACAGCTCTCTACCTGCCCATACCTGGAGAATGTCTCTAGGCCCAGAGGACTGATCTTATATGAAAGCCATCTCTAAGCCTGGAGACCTGATTTATCTCTAGTTTGACCCTTAGCACATTTTCCTGCTAGAAGCTTTCCACTTGCTGCACATAGGGTAACTAAGACTTGTACTAGGAGCTTTGCTATAAGACCCTACTGCCACATATGAAGCCTCATGATAGGACCACCATGCCACTTAATCCAAATTAGGATTTGACCACAGGTTCCCCGGGTATATTCCTATTCTTTGGAATAAAGTTGAGCTGATTTACCGCAGTCATATCCAGGAGGGATATCTCCTCGTATCCCCAACCTTGTTCTGTATTCAGCTCCTTCCCCCCTCACAGACCAGCATCTAACGATCCTCAGGAAGAAGGAGAACCACACCCTAGGTGTACTAATGTGGGGCCTTTTCAGCTGTGGTGGGAAATGTGAATTTGATATCATTTCCCTGCATTCCCAGCTCCCCTCATTACACCTGTGATAAACCTCCTAAACAACACGGCTTGTGTAGCTGCTTATCTCATGCCAATGACTAACATTGCTTTTGTAGCAAGGAAGTAAAGTACTCAATATCAACAAGTAGAATATAAAACCAACATGCATTCTGTGGTTTCTTTGTGATCTCCAGAACTGGAAAGGTGTCCCATTAACTTTAGCTCTCTGCTGCCCATTTCTTCTTACAAGTTGATAATGTATTGGTTTGCCTGTTGTTAGCATCTTTTGCAAATGATGAGTGAAGGTTTGAATTGATAAAGAATTTCGAGTAATATTGAGGAAGCTCTATCATGAAGTCGAGAACATCATTATTTTAGGGTGAGTTCAACTTGATTTATTGTTACATCTGTCAGTTTTCTTAAATCTCTTTGTAATTAAGATTGTACTCATACACATTTAAGTCATTGTTTTAACTCAGGTAGGTTTTTAAACTGTTGTTTTAGCTTCACTAAAATATTAGCTCTACCTATTAATTGTTTTGATTTGGTTTGGATATGGCTTGTTTATTGTCCTTCTTTAGATTACATTATTTTTGTGTATTCTTGCTCATAAATATTAGATTATAAATGGCCAAATTTAATGCCTAATAATATTTTTTTGAAAAGCGTTTAGAAGAAGGCTGTACATTCATACAGTTCATACAATTTTTCCTATGACTTCATGAATCTTCATGAGTTTTCAGCAAATATTTATATTTTATTTACTTTGGTTATGGCCACCATGTTTCCCAACCTTACTTACAAAGGTCTTCCATTGTGGAAGGCTGTGATTATTTTAAAGGTGATTTGGAAGTCAGTGGATGCTGGTTGTGACCCTGAAAGTGATCATATTGTGTACTGGGGTTGGAAAAGCTATGAAGTCAGCCCAAGAATATGAATTACATGTTGTACAACATGAGCCCATCTTTATACTTTAAAGTTTATACCTTAAACTCAACAAATTAAGATAAAATTATTAAAAGTGAAAGGTAGGCCTTTAAGTTCTCAGAAAGATTTATAAAATTCAAAGTGGACTCCTAAATCCTTGTGTGCACTGAGGCTAGCCTCTAGTTATGACTACAGTGTTCTTTTGGTTTTCCAAAAGTTAGGAAAGCCATTTTACCAGGCATGAACTTGCCCTTCTTCTTTCATCCAACTTGAAAACTTTTTAAACTACATTCATTTCTTGCAAAAGGTCACATGTACCGTGGTGCTCATGTGGAGGCTGAAGGACAACTTGTGGGACTCCTTCCACCACATGGGTCCCATGGGTCCAACTCAGGTCATCGTTTGGCAGTAAGCATCTCCTTGGCCATTTCCTCCAGCTTTAACCTGTCCCATATGGATTTTTATTTCACTTTATTTTTTCATGGCAGGGTCTTTCTATGTTGCTCTGACTGTCCTGGAACATTCTGTATAGACCAGGCTGATCTCAAACTCACAGAGATCCCCTGCTTCTGCCTCCCAAGTGCTAGGATTAAAGGTGTCCGCCACCAACTTGTCTAGATATTTTCTTCAGACTTCTAGCTTTCTTCAACTTACAAGTTTACCTGATTCTTCAGATGTGTTTGAGTGTCTTCTCCTCTAAGAACAAAATGTTTCCCAAACTCTTTTCCTTTCTCACCTCTGGCACAGAATTCTCTCACCTCTTCCATTCTGCTAGAAAAAAAACCTGACATAGAGAACTGATCCAGTCAGTATAAGCACACAGAGGAGAGACACCAAAACAAATCTGCCTGCTGTGCTTACTGCTTTTTTTTTTTTTTTTTTTTTTTTTTTTTTTTTAAACCTCATGCTTCTAAGCCCTGGCTCCTAAGCCTGCCATTAGGGAGCTTTCTTTGGTGGTAACCCACAACATGAAGTCCTTTTAAATGACACAGAAACCCAAGAGTGAAATGACTGGACTTGCCTCCAATTGCACTCCAATTGTCTCAACCTCCCATCTCCAGTCACATATGTCTCCTGATGTTGGTCTTTCCTGTTGTCGTCCTATTGGTTTCTCAGTATTTGTCCTTCCCTTCCATGTCATCAAAGTTGTGAACACCATGGGTTGGGCTCTCCAGCCTGGGCCTGGGCTTTATTGTTGTTTCCGGGAAGGCCACAAGGTCTTCAGTTCTGTCATTTCTTTAGAATAAGTATATAGAAGCATCAAGTGATGGTCAGTGCTTTTGAAAGAGAGAAACTGTTTTCAAAATCAATTTTTTGGTGTCAAAGTTCCTGGTATTCTCCTGTAAGGTAATTGCCATCCCTGGAAGAAGTGTCAGCAAGCTTGTCCTGCTCTGTTCATGTGGATGTTAGAAATTGCATCTAAGATCCACCAGTACTTTTTAAAATTCATTTTTTACTTTTAAATGAAATTGTAGAGAAACACTGTTCTAATATATAAATGGTTGGGCCCTAAGGGCAACTTCTCCCTAGCTAGCTCTACTCTTAAGCCAGTGTTAGCCTTTTAAATATGCTTGATGCTGTAATTTCTCTGTTACTTCTATTTAACTACCCTCTTATTTCTATTGGGCATTCCAGGTTGTTACCTTGGCCTAGTTGGGAATCTTAGAACAAGATAGCCTTCATCAGAGGCTGGATGTTCCTGCCACTGTGTGGCCTGTCACAGGCTGGGTGCTTCTGTCACTGTGTGGCCTGTCATAAGCTGAATGTTCCTGTCACTGTGTGGCCTGTCACAGGCTGGGTGTTCCTGTCACTGTGTGGTCTGTCACAGGTGGATGCTCCTGCCACCATGTGGCCTGTCATAGACTGGGTGCTCCTGTCACTGTGTGGCCTGCCTTAGCTCCTGGGGGTCGACCCTGTGATGCAGTGTCTCCTTTGGAATTAAAATGGACAAGGTGTCTGCTAGATTTCTTCAGCTAATGATGTTTTGCTGAAAACTGTGCATATGATAAAGTGCCAGTGCTGGCAAGACCTCCTGCCCAGGGCTAACTAGCATAGATGGATATCTATAATCGCCCAGAGCACTCTCACTGCCCTAGAAACAAGCACTGCCCTTGGATTTATCTGTTAACTTTTTTCCCCTCCTTTCTCTCCTCCCTTGTCTTTATTTCAGTAAAAGGCCAGCCACAGCAGATTATTTTATGCAATAATACAGCATATTAAAAATGAAGTGAATTATATCAAAGCTCTGGGCAGTGTTGGAGAAATAAGAATAGTGAGTTTACCATATTGTATAGATTATGTAATAAAACTGATTTTTTATTTAATTGATAAGCACTAAAAAATTGTTCTCGCCGGGCGTTGGTGGCACACGCCTTTAATCCCAGCACTCGGGAGGCAGAGGCAGGTGGATCTCTGTGAGTTTGAGGCCAGCCTGGTCTCCAGAGCGAGTGCCAGGATAGGCTCCAAAGCTACACAGAGAAACCCTGTCTCAAAAAAAACAAACAACAAAAAATGTTCTCGCAGAAGCAGATTTTTTAAAAAATGTGTTTATAGACAGTACTTGAAGTTATCCCAAAACCTTATCCCAAGTGGCAATTGGTGGGACTTGACAGTATTCTATCTGTCTCCACCAAAGTTACACTTCCCAATAAGCATGTAATGGCTATTTTTATGTGTCAGTATGACTAGACCACAGACTGCCCAGATATTTGGACAGTTATCCTGGGTGTTTTTATGAGGTGGTTCTGGTGAAATTGATATTTAAGTCCAAATAGAGTAAATTTGATTGCCTCACCTGTTGTGGCTCGACCATCTCCAACTGTTGAAGACCTCAACAGCATAAGGCCAACCTGTAAGTAAGGGAAGGATTCTTCTACTGGACTACCTGGGACACTGGCTTTTTTCTTGCCTTTAGGCTCTTCCTAGTTATTGGGTCTTCAGCCTTTGGATTGGGGCTACACCATCACTTCAGATTCAGAATAGAACTGTATATACTACCCCCTGCCTGAGTCTAGCTGTCTTAGGGTTTCTATTGCAGTGATAAACATCATGACTAAAAGTAACTTGGGAAGGAAAACATTTACTTATACTTCCACATCGAAGTCCATCATCAAAGTCAGCAAGAACCTAGAAGCAGGAAACTGATACAAAAGCCATGGAGGAACACTGCTTACTGTCTTGCTTCTCATGACTTGCTCAGCCTACTTTCTTATACAACCCATGACCACCTACTCAGGAGTGGCACCACCAATAGTGAGCTGGGCTCTCCCATATTAATCAAGAAAATGCCTGACAGATTTGTGTAGGGGAACTGATAAAGTAGGAAATTACCAATACGGAGCCAAGTAGAAAAAAAAAAAGGTATTTAATAGGGAAAAGCCTTACTTACAGAGAAACCTAGCCAGCTGGCGCGGCAGCAGTCTGTACAGCAAGCCGAAAAGGATGAAACTGAAAGTGAAACCCAGCCACCTGAACCTCTTACTCTACATCACCCTGACCACCCTCGCAGGCATGGTCAGGCAGACCTGTAGCCAGCCCCTAAGCAGGTGTGGCTACAGGTTCCCCTACAGATTTGACTATAGGCCAATCTTCTAGAGGCATTTTCTCAATTGGGAGTCTCTCTTCCCAAATCACTGTAACTTGTGTCAAGTTGATGAAAACTCATCCAGGACAACAACTTACACCAACCCTGTAGCTCTTGGAATTGATCCCATTTCATACTGTGTAAGCCCTTCCTTATGATCATTCTCTTTCCCCACTTCTATCCCTTACCTTGCCCCTCTGCATAGGGTGTGAGTTCTGAATCTCTGGAGAACTCTGTTTGGTATAAAATACAGTAGCAGCAGCATATAATCTGTGAAATATATACTATGACTCCACTTTCAACTTCAAGCCAAGTTCCCTTCTACCAATGAGATGCGTGACTTTGAAGAAATTTCATAATCTTTCTCTCAATGACAGTTTTCTAATTTTTAAAACATTGTCATGAGGATGTATAACAGAGTGCTGAATAGCACATGACATGTAGCAGGCTCTTGAGACATATTAACATTTTAAACATTAGCATTCTAAAACCAGAACAGAAGACTGAAATAATGAGATTCATCTTATCAGAAACCTGTGCTTTCTGTGACTAAATTGCTACTGAACATCTGTGTATCTTTCCAGGCCATTGTCTTGAAGAAAAGAGCCACACTTCCTCTTCAAAATTGGGCCTATTGATCTCTACTCATAATAGTTTTTTTCTGTCTCACATAATCCAGTGGTAGTAATGCCTTGGATGAGTTAGGTTGAGTGCTTAGCTCTTAAAAGCAAAATTATCATATAATGTTTAATGGGACCACTATGCAAGCACAGCTATTTCCAGAGATTTCAGTGTGGTAGGCTGACTTCTCTTAGGTGGCTAAAAAAAAAAAAAAAAAAAAAAAAAAAAAATGTAAGGTAGTATTAATCATCATGGGACAGCTATAGAATGGATTACTAAACAAAATAAGTATGAAGACGTGTTCTATGTTCAGTGTACTAACATGTGAAAAGAACACCATGAAATATAATCACTAAATGGAAAAGAGAACCAGGAGTATTCTATGTTTCTATATATTCTCACCTGCTTCATAGGAATGGCCTAACCTAGAAAGAGGTATGAATAATCACTGCAATTCCCTGCATGTGAGATGATATACTAGGTGAGTGGAGATGCAGTTGTTACACATTTACAGAAAACTTTTCATACTTTAACATTTTTTGTGTCTTAGGGTGGATTGTCTATTGAAAAGCACTAGATAAATGAAAGAACAAGAGGCAGAAAAGTCTGGGGACACACCCACATTACAGCTTCTCTGAACATCCTTGCAATTTTATTATATTGGTTATTTATAGTTCCCAGGTGCAAATCTTCTGCTACTACTTTGGCCTGATTTGAGTAATTTAAAAACTTAAATCTAGACAGATGTACATGCAATGCCTTAATTATCATCTCAAATTTTAAGCAAGATGAATTGCAACTTTAAACTAGATACTACCCAGCTGATGGGCAAGGCATTCCATAAATGTTCTTCTATCTACTTAAAAATGGTTAATATTGTAAATTAATGTTAAATGTGTTTGTTATCAAGGTGGAAAATGCAAAAACAAGATACAACCTGGTTTTATTTATAGACATGAAAATTTTTAACAAATATTTTCAACTATGGGTTAACATTAATTATCATGATTAACATGATTGTTTATAGAAATGTATATACATTTAGTTATGGTTATTTCCTATTGTTAAAAACACTGCTTATTTTCAAACAATTTTTTTAAAAGATTTGTGTTTATTTTATGCATGAGTGCTCTATCTTCATGTATGCTTTTATGCCAGAAGAGGGCATCAGATCCCACTAGAGATGGTTATGAGCCACCATGTGATTGCTGGGAATTGAACTCAGGACCTTTGGAAGAGCAGCCAGTGCTCTTAATCTCTGAGCCATCTCTCAACCCCATATTTGCATACATTTGCTGTGTATGTTTAGGATTCATATATTGCAATCAGGAATACTAAACCTGTTTTTCTTCCAAACCATCAAATGAATACCAAGGTATTATGTTCATTCTTAGTGTAAAAAAGGGTCCTTCAAGTCATTATATAGACCACTCATAAATACTCCTTAAGCTGATATGATAACTCTTCCAAAAATGGCCTTCAGTAGTCTATTATGAGTGCTCAGTAACTGTTGTGGGAACCTGCTCTTGCTAGCAGAGATGGAAGACAACATGAACACTCTGGTGTTTTGGAGCCATAGTTAGAGGAGACTGACTCAAAAGAGTCTGGATGTGACTAAACAGAGAAGAGAATTGCAGTCCTAATGTGAAGGACAGCAGGGAGAAACTTGCAATGGGAGAAAATGAACTATGTTTTCTAGTGAACTGTTCCAATGTAAACAGGGAGGAGAAGGTTACATCTAGGTTGTAAAAGTCCTCCAGAGTTTTGGCTTTATTTGGAAGACACTGGTTGGAGTAGAGAACAGATGTCCTAAACACTGCATAGGAATATCAATTCTCTTACCCATCATTCTTCTCTTCATTTATTCAACAATTGGCTACATCCTTCATATAAGTGAATGATATAAGAAAAATAACTTGACTGTAAAGTACAGAAGACAAACAGAGGCCTGTGTGAAGCCAAACACCAAGGAAGCTGTTGGAATGATGCCACATGTGTGGTAGAATTAGTGGTCTTGGATGGTAGTGTTCAATGTGTGTGCAGTCATCACAATTATACAGTAGATATTTTGTTTTAGTTTTTCTGTTTTTTTTCAGCACTAGAGATTGAGTCTAGGGTCCTGTGTGTGCTGGGTAGATAGGTGCTCTACCAAATGACTATATCTCTAACCCTGAAGTAGACTTTTATTATTTCCAGTGTATAGATGAGTAAGCAATGGCAGACTGAGATAAAGGTGACTTCGGGAGTCACATGAAAAACAATAGTATAAATATCATTTGTGTAGTAAACAAACTTTTGTGAATATTTTACATGATGTTCTTTTTTACTTTGAATCTCTCCATGTGTGGTAGACCTGGGCAGCCATTTATCAAACAGTAATGGCAGGGGGCAGAACAGTAAACACAAGGCAGCTTGAAGTCCTTGCTCTCACAGAGTTACTTTTTGCTGACTGAATAACAATAAATAATGTAACACAATTTCTGGAGCTGACAAGACCTTTGAGGTAGACCTGAAGGTGAACTGCAATGGAGGAGCTGGAGAGTCCTGGGGAAAGCAGGTTCATCTTAGAGGAAAGAGAAGACCCCAAGAGGGCAGGGTTGGACCCATGTGAGGAGAAGATGCTCATTCAAAAGTCTGTAGGAAAAGTGTTCCAAGGAAGTGCAGCCCCTGCAAAAGCCCTGTGATGGCAACCCAGCTGCCATATTCAAGGGGCTGAGAAAACCCAGTGTCACTAGAACATGGTGGGAAAAAAGAGAGAATGAGCTGAACAGGACCTGGAGCAGGGAAGACAGTCTTCAATCAGTTTGGTTGTGTTCTAAGGTGACAGGAAGCCATTGGAGAGTCTGAATGTTATGTGTGTGGGGATGAGGTGGGATGCCAGTTATGGATGATGGATTTACCCTTTTTTCAAATAGCTGTCTGTAGGGTGGAGACTATGAATGGCAGAGTTAAGGTTAGGATAGAAAGTACAGGGTCATGGAGTCTTTGAGTAGGGTGCTAGTTACAGTGCAAATGGAGGCTGAACCGTGTTTAGGGTATGTGGGGTGAAGAGCACAGGCAGAGCTAAGCGGTGGTGAGGGAGGGATGGGTCGAGATAGCAGGATTTATTGTTGAGTTAGCAACACATTAGCAAGGCACACTGTAATGGTATATGAAATGACTAGACTGGTTTGAATCCCAGCCTTACAACTTACTGACTTTGATTTTGTTGTATATAAGTGTTGTTTTTGTGGGCCTGGAATCAAACATGGGGATTTCATGTATTTGAGACATGTGCTCTGCCTCTCAGCTACACCCCAAGTGTTTTAACAACACTCTGAGTCTCAGTTTTCTCATTAGTAAATGGGAATTATCTAATAGATGCATTTAGAAGATTAATTTAGTATAACCTTCTGATACTTCATATTGCTGACAATTTTCTTCTAGTTGTTATTTATCATGGGGCTTAAAAGAGGGGGGGAAGAACTATTTTTTTAACAGAGCGGGAATTCATAATATAAGCTTCCTATGAATAAAGAATACTTTCAGGATATGTGGAATTGAAGTTGGGATTTAATACATCTGTTTTGTCAGGGTAAGCTTAAGGTTCCTGATAGATGACAAAGATCATGACTGAAGGTGACAAGATGGGATTCTATGAGATTGATTCCTTCCATCCCCACACCTGCCCTTTCTGTGGTCTTGTAAAGGCAGGACAAGTGAGTGGTTGGGGCCCAGGTTCTGGGGCCAGACTGCCTGGCTCGGATTCTAGCTTTGATGTTCACTAGCTTTGTGTTCTTGGGTGTAAGTTGGCTAAGGTTTTTTGGGCTTCACTGTTTTCTTATCTTTAATGTAAGAACAGTAGTTTGTTCAGTAATTAAATGGATCTTATACACGAGGTGGTGTTTTAAGTACTAGTGATGTTATTTTTCACTTCAGAAAACAAAAGTGCTGTAGAAATTGGATGTAAAGGGTAAATTATCAAAGTGACTGACTCTGAGACACTGAGAGACAGTGACCAATTAAACAGTTGTAATAAAAACCTATTTGGAATGAGTGTCAGGTTAATGAAGGGTCAAGTTTTAAAACTCACTTTGGAAAGAACCTAGGAAGAATGTCCACGAAACAAGTAAGTTAAGTTGAAAACTGGAAATCACAGAAAGGGCTTCATAGGGATAATAATTTGAAGAGTGAATGGGGCTTGTGGAGAAGGGAAAAGAACGGAATGAATACTCACAAATTCCACATGACCTCAGTGTGTGGGTCATCCATCCCTGAAGGCAGCGCCCAGGGACAATTGCACAGGCAGGAACAGAAGGGGCTATTTTCAAGTTTGAGAAGAGAAAGATAGAAAGCATCTCAGTCTGCTCAGCTGCTGAAACAGAACACCATGGACTGAGCAGCCTATAAACAGTGGGTTCTCACAGTGCTGGAAGCCCCAGGCCTCAGGTCCCTGAACCGGCAGCCCCTGTGTCTAGTGTGGGCCTACTTTTGGTTAAAAGCCCCACTTCAGGGTTAAAACTTCAGCAGCTGAATTTGAGGGGTAGAAGAGAACATTCATATTAATGAAGATGGCAGTAATTTTTTGCGATATTGAAATTCTTTAGGGAGGAACTAGCCTGCATATTTACATATATGATAATGACTGATCTACATGTCTTAGAATATTCTCACCAGAGAGGATCAGTTGTCCTACAGTAGGTGTAAAAGTAACTGAGTGCAGCTGTAGCAGCAGTGCCCTTTGGGAGAGTGTTTTGTATGTCGAATATGTGAAGCATTTTGTTCTCTCCCCAAAGCCTTAGTTCTCTGAAGTAAAGACAAATCTTCTGCAGAAGCAAAAAAATTAGAAACCGCCCAAGTGTCTATTAAAGTAAGCATTCCTTAAGTAAAGTATGGTTTGTCTGTATAATATAATATACCCTGGAGATAGTTTTCCCAGTAAGGTAGCTCTACCCTAATAAAATGCCATGAAAGATTTTATGTCATATGGACATATGTCACAGTTTGCAGTTCTCCATCTCTCCACTGGGCTTTGAGCGCCTCAAAGAGGGACACAGCTATATTTAGCTGCAATATGGCAGAATGTGGAGCCTTGTGTTTGGTCAATGAATAAATGATGGGAAAAGGAGAATAATGGTATCACAGGGCTGGCGAGAGGGAAGGAGGAGAAAGAGGAACTTTGAAGTTGAAAATATTTTATTATTAGAGAAACTGTCACTTGGGAGGTACTTATTGCCTTACCTTCTGATAAGGAAGTTGTCAGAGCACGTTTGCAATCTTTAGATAATAATTGTTTTTTTTAAAATTGGAAAAAAATGTTTCTGACTTCCAGTGAATGGCATGGAGTTATGGTGGGACTACCCCTGTGAATCACTCTGTGTATGTGGAGTAGCTGGGGGTGAAGAACTGGAGTTGCAGCCCCCACCCCCATCTGGTAGATGACTGTGAGTCAGAACTCTATGATATATGGTTTTCTGTCCTGTTCAAATTTCCTCAATGGTCTAATGAGCCTAAGTACTCACTGTGATTCAAGGTATAATGGCTGTTTTAGTTCTGAACACATACAATTGGCAACAGTTTCACCCAAACCCACCTGTTATTCAGAAAACTGGCAGCTGGCCACTCAGGGGCTGTAACTGCTTTGTCTTGATGTCTGTATTAGAGTCTATATGTTGACTTACTGTTTACTAAGAAACGAATAAACATCTTTGTCCTGGAGACAGAGTAATACTGGGTCTCATCAGCTTCATAAATCAGCTTTATTTCTTATTAGAAATTTTGATGATATTCAGAATAATTAACTTTTCTCATTGTTTTGAGAAACAGTCATTTGCAAGGTCTCAATATTAGTTTATAACCTTGTAAGGTGTGTTTGATTTTGCTGGGTTGTTAAGTCATATTTCTCTTATACATTTACTTAAATCATATGACAGTATGCCTGTAATTTCATTTTCATGATGATTCTGGGAACTCTCCTATTGATTTTATGATATTTACTGCTAATATAAGTATTCCAGTGTTTCTTGCCTGCCATCCTACATACTGTAGACAGAAACTTACTTACGGTAAATCAAAGGTTTTATAGCATACTATGGGTAAATTAAATGTTTTATAGCATACTATTGGGACTGCTGGATTTGTTCCTAGGAAGTGGTTATAGTTGATCAGTACTTTCAGAGCATCCTAATACAGATAATTTATACAGGCTTGAAACTGGGTTCATTTTAGCATATATATTAATTATATGTATATAATATATATCATAGTGACTCTTCCCACAAGAGTAGCAAATGCCCAATACTATCTTTGATTAGAATTACTTAATCCAAAAGCTAATATTTAATGAACATAATGCTAGTTATATAGACAAATGTGTAGGAACTATATATTAGAAGAGGCAATTATATATATATATATATATATATATATATATATATATATATATATAGTGCCAAAGGAAAATTGGCTAACAGCAAAGGGAATAACCTTAGATATGGTTAAGATGTCAAATGAACAATTTGAACTCAGTCATTTTTTATGGCGAGCACATAAATTGAGCTTTTTATTTTTAGTTCCTCCTCTTCCCTTCAGAGTTAAATGATGGAAAATTACTCTCAGTCCCCAAACTGCTCTTATGCATCATTCAAAAAAGCCCTGACAAGTGAGCCTCTCTAGTAGTGATGAGATTTATGACTTTCCTTCCTGGTGTTCTGTTACTCTGTCTATACCATCAAATTGATTAGTAGGCACTGATGGGCAAGATAAGAAAGGCACTGCTTAGATCCAGCTGGTGTCCATCACTCTAATGAACTGCTTGGAGATAGTTAATATCGTCCTTGATTCTCATTATAGCTGGCCATGACCAAATCTTTTTCAATGTTTCTCCTTCCTCTTTTTATGCCTTCCAGGGTCCACTGGAAAACGACTTGGTGGTTCATGTAGCACTTGTAGCAGAAAGCCAACGGTATGAGATGCAGCATTCTTCTGTGGGAAAGAGAGGGGATGATTGGTTTATGTTTATCATATTGAGGATGGCAGTAGAAATGAACCTTGGAGTCTCAAGCATATCATTAGTGTGACCTTAAATATCATACAAAACACTTTTCATGTTTAAATGTAAATGTGAATATGGGAAATTGGTACCACACATTACAGAGATTACCAAAATCATTGCCTACCTTTCTGACTGCCCCCACCCCCACAGCTCCTGATACTTTGGGGAAGAAGCCATTGAAGCCTTCAGATTCCTGTGTACATGGTGTATTGCAGATAGTAACAAATTTACCATATGTTCTAAGTTACCATTGTCTGTTCCCTTTTACCTCCTTCATTCACGTTTCCTGAACTATAAATGCAATGTCTAAAAATAGCTCTCTTCCTCCCTCTCCACCTCATCTCTCTGTTCTCTGTTTAGCCTTCAAGTTTTTCTCAATACATATGGCATTCAAACTCAAACACCTCAGCAGGTGGAGCCTATTCAGATCTGGCCCCAGCAGGAGCTTGTAAAAGTAAGTGATTCTGTGTCTTTGCTTTCTCCCTCATGCAGAGGTATTGAAACAAAGTTATTGGACTTAATTCAAAAGTAAGATGAATAGTTAAATCTAAATCCTGAGAGAAGATCACTATCTTAAAGTTGATAATTAAGTTAACAAGTCCACTTTCTCATATGTTAGCTTAAAAAACAAAGTGAACAAAATCCTTAATTGTGTGTATTTGTACATTATATTCATGGGTCTTGTAGATTTCTTTTCCTGTTGAAATCAATTAACAGACTTGGCTAAGCATTTTAAATAACAAATCACTCTCAGTTTTGGTTGTCATGTATAAAATCATCATTTATAGTTTTATTTTCCTACATATCACCTAAAAACCTCATTTTAAATAATTTTTTATACTCACTGCCCTCTTCCCCCTGTTTTTTCCCTGCTTTACTTTTTGGAAGGTGAAAAATTCCTTTATGTTTGGTTTGTTGAGTCTAAAGAAACTAAATGATAACGTATGGGTTTGATGTAGTTACATGCCAAAGTTGATTTTGAGACCTAGTCTGAAGATGGTGCTGAGGTACCTGTGTTTTTGGGTGCTAGTACAGCCAGGCACAGGCTGTTTCACCTGAGACACTTGCTGGTCTCTCACTGACAGTGCTAGAGAACAGAAAACGAAGGTTAGTCCCTGATATGTATGGCCTCAAAGCAAATTAACCCAAATCTCATTCTTCAAGTCTAATTAATATGAGGACATTTTTAATGGTCGGAAGATAATTTTCTACCAGATGACATGCAATTCATATGTAAAAGGACAGTCAGTATAGATGGGGGAAAAAATCGCCTGCATGCGGCTTTTTTCTTTCCTCAGCAAACAACTAGAATATGCAAAACACTGATTGTCACTTTAATGACCTCTGAGTCTAGTGGTATGTATGACATTGAAAAAAAAAACAATTAATTATAGTTCACCTTGAAAACAGCTATAGTAGGTATTTGTACAAAGTGCTAGGGGAATCACAGAAGCAATAGAAAACATTCTATTACACAGGATCTGAAGCATGTCCTGATTTACATTTTATTGTTTTAAAATGGTGTTAGCAAGTGATTTATACTTTGCTGGTAGGATATGGTTTAAGACAAACTTGTGACCAAGAACCCAGCTTCTCTGTGCTTGTGTCAGGATGGAAGAATATTTGTTGGTTGTGGCTACAACCTGTCTTCCAAACCAGCTGCTATGTGGGCTTCCTCCCCTAAGATACATTGTTTAGCACATATGCATTCATATTATCTGTACACACACACACACACACACACACACACACACACACACACACACACACACACTGCTGCCCAGTATAAGTCTGTCTTTTAAAAGAAAAAAGTCTTCTTGCTAATTTTAATTGGATGCCTATAATCTGATGCCAACCACCATTCCTTTTCCTCTGAGAAGCCTTACCCTATTTCAGCACACTAAGGAGGACTAAAGGAGGGACAGCTGGTAGCAGGGCTTTTGCTTGTGTGGTTAAAGCTTGTAATGTAGTGACTGGTGAGATGTGCATCCTGGTGGTCAGAATACAGAACAATGCAATCTGAAGCATGTCTGTATTTCTGGGTGGTTGGAGTACTTCTGTGTATTTCAGCACGCTGGGTATATGTACATGGAGGCAGTATTACCACACACTGCCTACTTAATTGTCATAGTCCTTCCTTGTCATAGTTTAGAAAAAACGGAGAATCTTTTTATAAAAAAGAATAGCAGTCCAGCCTAAGTAGGCTGATTTTAACTAGTGTGTGATTGATTGATTATACTACTTACTCAAAAGAAATATAGCATAATTTAGTCATACAGTAATTTCAATGCATGACTAAACGTAAATGTAAAAATGTAAAAATATTTGCAGAAAAGAGTGTCGGATCTAGTGTCATGTGCTGCAGTCTCCATGCTCCTGTGCATCATGGTGCTGCTGGGTATTTCTTCTGAGCAGTTGCTTAAAGTCCCTGCTGTTCATACAATAGACTACTTGGGAGGACATTCACAATAGTTTGTTCACCTGTTCATCTGTCAAGTGTTCCCTGGGTACCAGCCATGAGCCAGGCACAGTGCCAGGGAACACTCTGCTCATGAGTGCACCATTCCAAAGGAGAAATCAACACAAGAGTTCACTGACATACGAAAGACTCTGATACATAGGAATTTTGTATGTGATGATGTTATTTGCCAACAGTTTGAATCACAATCAGATTGTATAGGAAGAGTTTGATTATTCATTTAGAAAAATTTAGGGTTTTTTTTTAAATTTCATCAAATAGAAAAACAAATTAATTCTAGGCAGATTAAAATTTTAAGTACTTTAAATTTTTACTACATTTTACTTACTTATTTTACATTCCACAGCACACATGTGGTGGTAAGAGGACAACTTGTAGTTAGTAGTTCTCTCCTTCTATCATGTGGGACCCAGGACATCAATTTCTGGTTCTTAGGCTTGGAGGCAGGTACCTTCCCTATTGAACCATCTTGCCAATCCCATTTAAGTATTTTAAAGTGATTTAAATATAAAATCACTTACAAGACAAAATAGAGTAATATATTTTATAGCCTATTGAGATGGAAAGGCTGTATTTAGGATACCAGCTCAAACAAGCAATTTACAGATGAGTGGCAGATTTCAGTATATAAAGCATAAAAACCTGGTGACATAAAAGCTGGTTGTGAAATTTCCTAGTTGAAAAATATATTAATACTGAAACACCAGTCAGTGAATGATGCTTTCCCTACTATGTAATCCTCAGATTTTCTAACATTGAAAACTGGATAAATATTTACTTCAAAGGATAAAGCCTTTTATCTTACAAAAAGGACAAATACTCAGTGAAAGGGGGAACAAATGAAAAATAGAGATATTTACATTAATACACTAGAAAAATGACCCAAAAATATTTTAATACAGTAGTGTGAAAGTAAAATGAAATATGATTTCAACCCAAAAAAGGCTGACATAAAAGACCTATGTAAATTGATATATATTTCTAGAGGGTGAAAAGCAAGGTATTACATTTCAAAAAGAAGTACAGTCTCTTTGATCAAGCAAGTCTAAGAAATTATTTATAGATACAATTGCATACCATCCAAATATATTACTTGAAATATTTTTAAATAACAAAATGGAGAGCTAATTTCATCAGGGAATGGAGGGGCTTCCTGGTTTGATGTGTTTAGCTGATAACGATTCCAGCCATTGATGTTGTACTGTGTGGCCCTTCCTGTCCTCTAGTGCTTCTGTCTCAGCATCATCTGGAGCATTGCCATGATAAGCTCAATAACTGGGACATCAAGAGAATCATAAATTATAGGAACCATTTATGTATTGTGTACCCATTGATCCTGCATATATTGTGAATGTATGTTTAACCTGTGTCCTTTAAGAATCTTTTGTTAGGCTTATGCAATGGCTTACACATCCCTTTCAAAATATACCAGAGTCAAATAATTGTTGCAGAGAGTCTGAAAATAAACAAGACCAACATTTTGGGTTGGAGTATTTTGAAATTCATGTTATCAGAAAACAATTAGTAAAAACACAATTCCATTTTAATAAAATATACTTGAAAGTAGAAACTCGATGGACAATGTGTGGCACTGATTTTTTTTTTTTAAGTTTAAGTGGATGAATTTTTTTTTTTTTGTAATGACAAGGGAAGCACATATCTCTTTTGAGTTGCTTTATCAAAACCATGCAGGCTGTACACTTCCACCAATCTGATAACAGTGCCACAGTTTAGAATGTTGCTAAGTAAATCTAAAACGTTTTGCTCTCAAAAACTCAATTACCCCAAACCCACCATTCTTTGGCTAGTTTGTTGATCCTATATGGTGCTTCTGCTGCATCTTTTTTCTAAAAATGTCATTAATATGCCAAGGGACTTGTATCTTACAGGCTTATTTCCATCTGGGTATCAATGAAAAGTTAGGATTGTCTGGAAGGCCAGATAGGCCCATTGGCTGCCTTGGTACATCAAAGGTGAGTGCGCTTTCCTCATGGAGTAGCTTTAAGTAGTGATTCTGCATGCTGAAGTCATGCTTGGTCTCTGGCCATCCCTTGTCACATTTCATTATGTGCCTGAGGGAGTTATTTGAATTATTATTTTCTGCACATAAATCTTACTTATTGAGTGTCGTATTACTGATGCTTTCTGGGAATAAATGAACATCTCATTTCATGTCATTGCTAAGCTTTGTAAAGCATTTATAATAATATTTACTCAAGCATAGGGCTTTTCAACCTTATTAGAAATGTTTGCCATCATACTGACTCTAACAAAAACAAAACTTTAAAATTAATGCTTTATGGATTTTGTAAGCTATTACTCTGTCTATTCAGAAATGAGGATCAGTATTAATTATGGTTGAGACTTAGGATCCTACACCTTTGTGTTTTGTATCTATTTGCTCTCTATTTCCCCTTGCAGATCTACCGCATCCTAGGAAAGACCGTGGTTTGTTACCCCATCATCTTTGACCTTAGTGACTTCTACATGTCTCAGGACGTTCTGCTGCTGATAGATGACATAAAGGTAGCTGTGAAAAGAGATGACTTTGTTCACATTGATTTGTGTCAGGTGTTATTAAATGGAGAGTTCCTGGCTGATGCCGAGTAAAGCAGCACCTTGGCAGAGTTTTGTGATTCTGGTCATGCTAAAAAGTAAAATTACTTTTCTGGAAATGAAAAAGATACAGTTTAAAAGTGTGCTTCTAAGATACTAAGAGTTCATCTCTTTTTTGAGCAAAAATTGAACTAGCAGAGTAATTTTGTTTGTGAAGACTGTCCAGTAGGACTTCAACTAACCCATAATTAAATGGGTTATGATCTCTTCCACTCTACTCTGTATGTAGAGCAGAGAGGCTTAGAACTATAGCCACAACACCTGGACCAGACCGAATCTGTGGAATTTTTGATCCTTGTTAACCAGCTGTGTGTTCTCAGGCAAGTTACTTAGCACCTGTGCACCTCTTGTTCATCTGTATAACCAGATAATAAAAGGGCTGTTCTGAGGAATTGATGAATTAATGTAAGAAAGACACTCAAAAAGTGCTGAACATGTGGTAAAAACTTATGTGATGTTGATGAGAATACATATTTACTCAAAGCACTCTCGACACATAACTGATGGTTTCCACAGACCGTGGTCATTCTCATCTGCCTCTTGATACCAGCCCATATTGAAAGGTCGTGATGGTCTCCTGAATAATAGAACATAGGGATAGTTTTTTCTCCATTCATTCATGAACTGTACTTTTTTAGGGAGAGAAAGAAATATGAAGGGAGGGGGTAGAGAAAGGCATGAATAAGTCAGAGCCTCAAAACAAAGTTTAAAATGAAAATGATTCTACACTTCTGAGTAGCCTGAATTGTCCAGGGATAGATTATTACTGTTACAAGTATCACAGGTGCTTGCCTCTCAGTTAATGACCCCAGGCAACTTCAGACATTGCTCTATGACATCCTTCCTCTATCGAATTTTTTGATAGAATGCTCTACAGTTCATTAAGCAATACTGGAAAATGCATGGACGCCCACTTTTCCTCGTTCTCATCCGGGAAGACAACATAAGGTAGGTTAATGGGAAGGTAGCTGAGGGGCTGAAGATATGGCTCAGCACTTAAAGGCCTTTACATTTCTTGCAGGGACCTGAGTTCATGTCCCAGCATTCAGGCCAGATGGTTCTCAACAACCTGTTAGTCTAGCTCCAGAGAATCTCATGCCCTCTTCTGGTCTCAGTGAATACTGCATTCACACACACACACACACACACACACACACACACACACACACACACACACACACACACGCATAGACACACATCACATAACTAAAAGTAAAACATAGATTTTTAGAAAGTAAGCTTCACTTGCCTTCTGGCTGCTAACAGAATGTTTGAATACAGAGCTTCCTGGTATTTTTGTATTCTTCTTAGCATGTTGCAAGCTCTTTCGCATATATAGAAAATATTTGATTGTTAATTTCTCATTCTGTTGTTAATAAGCTTGTTTTGTTTATTTGCTTTCTTCTAGAGGTAGCAGGTTCAACCCCATATTAGACATGCTGGCAGCCTTTAAAAAGGGAGTTATTGGAGGAGTCAAAGTTCATGTTGATCGTCTACAGGTAGGCCTCTAAACCTCAGCATGTTTCTGGTTATGGACAGCTAATCTCAGGGCAGCCATGTTTCTTTCTCAATGTGTTTAACAAGTTTTATTCTGTGCTTGCCTTCTTACTCTGTTGTCATCACCTTGGTTTATCCAGCTGTACCAGTCAGGTGCTTGAGTGGCTATTATCTATGCAGAATTTTAGACTTTGGTGCCTTAACTTGAGTTTGGTATTTGAGAAAAACAGTTCATAAGTGGACAGATGACTTGCTTATAACCTTGGGGTTTTACAGGCATTTTGGTCACATGCTGTTTTGCTTACTGAACTGTAACATCCAACCAGGAGAAATCATTGTTCCATTAAAGCATCACAGCATTGCCCACACAATTCATGAACAGAAGCATCCATTGCTCCCCAGCCAGAATATGGTTGCCTCCTTTTATACATCCTCTTCCAGAAAAATCAAGTGTTATTAATTAACTTAATACCCTCTAATACCAAGTGGTGTTTTAAAATTGAAATCTATAGAGTATTAATAGGATTTGGCATTAGCCAGTTAACTTAAGGTAAACATTTACTTTATGGACAGAAATAGACAATAATGGTGAGTAGGCTATATAAATATAAGATGTTAAATAAAAGTCTCATTTGTATGCTTTCAATATTATTATTAGCTTTAAGAATTTATTAATTTTTGACTTTTTTATACCCTACATAATAATTACTTACTAAACCCTGTTGTCTGTACCTTCTGGTGTACCCAGACTCAAACTCACTCCCCCTAGCATTGACATCATGATGCAGGCTATTGTTGTCCCTCATAGATTTTTCTGTCATCTCCTGAGTTCTCACTTTGTCGTACTCACTTGTCACTGGCAGTCACATGGATTTTAAACCTCCGGTGACTTTTTTTTCTCACACAACAAAAATGAAGTGATCTGTAAGTTCTGCACCTGCATCATGGGCCTGGCTTTCTACCAACTTGCCAGCCACTGTATTTCAGCCACACTGTCTTCTTTATTGCTTCTAAAATTCACCATGCATGCTCCAGACCTGGGATCTTTGAGCTTGATAGTGTGAACATTGACTACAGTCCTCCTCCAGCCATAGTGTTGACTACAGTCTTCCTCCAGTCTGAGCACTGACTGCAGTCCTCCAGCCTGAGCACTAACTACAGTCTTCCTCCAGTCTGAGCACTGACTGCAGTCCTCTTCCCATTGTTTGATTTACATGTTATCTTGTTAGAGAAATTTTCTAACCTGCCTCCTTAAATTCCTCTGCCCTAGTACCCTTCTCCCTTACTGTTCTTATTTATACTTAGCATTTATTTTTCTGCTTTGCAATTACATCATCTTATGTTTACTAAGTTTATAGTATCCAACTCATAGACATAGTCATAAGGTGTCTTAGTTTGGTTGGAGAGACACCATGACCATGACAACTCTGACAAAGAAAACATTTAATCGGGTGGCTTGATTACAGTTTCAGAGGTTCAGTCCATTATCATCATGATAGGGAGCATGGCAGCGTACAGGCAGATGTGGTGCTGGAGCAATGGGAAGTTGACTGACTGTCGTACTGAAGGAAAAGAGACCTCAAAGCCTGCCTTCACAGTGACACACTTCCTCCAACAAAGCCACACTTCCTAATAGTGCCACTCTCTTGGAGGCCATTTTCTGTCAAACCACCACAGTCACCTTCAAGGAAGTAAAGATTTCATATATTTTTTCATGCTAATCCTTAGCACCTAATATAATGCTTGTATATGATCAATAAGTATTTGTCTAACAAATTACTTTGCCATAAAACAAGATTTATAGATATGAGCCCTTGTGTTAGGAAACACCATTCAACAAATACAGATAAGACCCTTCCCTCAGAAAGTTCATAATCTAAGAGCAGTCTGCTTACAGTTGGGCAACGTTGAAATGTACACAAGGGTTGCCCATTTGGCTTTCTTATCCATGCTTTACAGGGAAGAATGGTGTGCCTGTGTTGTGTGTCCTCCCTGCATCTGTAAGTGTGTATTTGTGGATGTTCCTCTTTCATCAGTTCCGCAAGTGAAATGATGCTCATTTGCCACCAAAAGCATTATCTCCTGCCCTCAGCTTCTTCATTTTTGAAGAAAACCTGAATAAAATGGTATTTGTAAGATAATCTTAATAGGAATATATAATTTAATAATAATAACAACTAAGACACACGGGGGTAGGCCTAGGCCCTATCCCAAAGGATACAATAGACTCTGATGACCCCTTATGGAAGGCCTCACCCTCCCTGGGGAGCAGAAAAGATATGTAATAGGTAGGGTATTAGTTGGGGGGGGGGGTAGGGGAGGAGGCAAGGGAGAGGGAACTGGGATTGTCATGTAAAACAATCTTGTTTCTAATTCAAATAAAAAATAAAGTATTATGAAAAAATAATAATAGCAACTTACAGCTTATTTTCTGACAGTTCTCTAGATTATTAGAAGTGATAATTAATGCTAAAAAACATGTATGGCCATTCATTCATACTATTCACCATGATGCTCTGACAAGCAAAAAATATGTTTGAATTTAGACTCATTTAGTTTGGCCAACTATTATATAAAATGACCAAGTATGGGTTGCCACATGCCAGAATGCAGAGAAGAAATTGCTTAGATAATCATTACCTTCATGATCCTGTAAAATGGAAAGATGTTTATTACATCTCTAGATGGCCCTGAAATATATTGCAATATCAGGATCTATTGCCTTTCCTAAAAACAATTTAGTACTTCATTTTCTAAAAGTTTAATAAATGCTAAAATATTTTAGTACCTACTTTAAAATAAAGCATATAAAGATGGCAGTTTAAACAATCAGTGGAGACTCTGGGCTCAATCCCCAACACTGTAATAATTAAATAAATGCTTATAATTAAAAAAAACCACAGAGAGACCATCTTGTGGTAGCTTTCCTATTTAATATGACTCATGGACTTGTTGTTTGTTTAGTGTATACAGTCTATTTGTAGATGCTTATGTTCTGTTTTCATTTGTTTCATGTAGAAATCTCTGAATTTGGAATGCTCACTTAGCAAATCACTTCAGGGTCATAATTAATAAACCAGCATTGCTTATAGAAAAGTATGAACATACAGTATAGCATGACAGATGTAAACATTTTGAATCATCACATTTCAGACATTGATATCTGGAGCTGTAGTAGAACAGCTTGACTTTCTACGAATTAGTGACACAGAAAAGTAAGTCTCCTTGAGTTACTTGGTTTTTGCATTTCTTGTGATTACATTAAGAAAGCAGGAAATCTGAAATGTTTTCTTTTGATTTCCAGACTTCCAGAGTTTAAGAGCTTTGAAGAACTAGAATTTCCCAAGCATTCAAAAGTCAAACGACAGAGCAGTACTGTAGATGCTCCTGAGCTGAGACAGGAACCAGATGTCACCATTACCGAGTGGAGAAACAAACCCACTCATGACATCCTCCAGAGACTGAATGTGAGTGTGATGTAATCACACCTGCCAGAACAGGACCTCTCAGTCAGGCCAGGTGTCTTTGTGTCCTCTGAGAGAAACAGGTGGGCCGGTCTGTACCCAGGGCAAGCAGTGTAAAGTTGTCCTGTTGGGCCAGAGTCAGTGTGGATGTATGAAGGTGCAGATGTTAAGACTTTCTCAGATTGCAGTTGGTTGTGTGAAGCAGTAAAGACATGGAGTCCATGATGTTGGTCTACGGGTTCTTCTGGTTGTTCATTCAGCGCTCTTTTTTCTCTTTGCTCCATGCCCCAGAGTTTAGCTTCATTGAGTGCTTTGTCTCTCCTGTCACTGAGGAAACATTGATGTGATTTACCCACATGAGTGCTCTAGCAATTTATTAATCTTCCTTGAGTTTATCCACGCTTATAAAAAGAAATGAAGCCTTACCGATGGAGCTGTAAACACTGGGTCTTGTTTGGCCACACAGATTTGAGCATGTAAAATAGATACTTCCCTTCGAGGCGTGGCTAGCTTCTCATTAATCCATATAAACAAGAATATCACATAGCAGTCACAGAGAATATAAACAGTGTCCTGAAATATAAATAATCAATATGATGTCCCTTCCTGTCATGTGCCTCTCCATATGCCTTGACGGTAACATGATCTCCCACTTATAAATGAGTAAAACCAGGAAGAGAGTGACTTGGCCAAGTCTCAGGTAGTGGTACATTAATATTTGTACACACTGTAGAATCTGTCCGTCAGTTATTTTGTTTATTGGAATTTGGTCACCGAATCCTGCTATATCCAGGAGCTGACTTATGTACTCTCTGCCATCAAGGCATCTCAGACCAATAGGTCTGTAATGTCATCTTATCTTTATTGTATCAATGACTTATCTTTCTTCAGTTCTGTGTCAGGCTATTCCTTCTCTGTATCATGTGGTTTTATTATTAATTAAATCCTATGGTTACTGATACTCATTTCATCCCAGTTCCTTATGCCAATTGATGTTTTCAGGACTGCAATTGTCTGGCTGGTCAGACCATCCTGCTGGGTATACTGCTCAAAAGAGAGGGCCCTAACTTCATCACAATGGAAGGTAAGAGGAGGCCCTCTGTAACCTGCCTATCAGATATGCATAAAAATGCCCACTGTTGACAGACTTTGATGATCCCTGTTGGAAGACCTCACCCTCCCTGCAGAGCAGAAGGGGTATGGGATGGGGTCGGTGGGGGGCATGGGAGGATGGGAGGGAGAAGGAAATGGGATTGATATGTAAAATAAGACTTTTTCTAATTAAAAGGAAGGAAGGAAGAAAAAGAAAGAAAGAGAGAGAGAGAGAAAGAAAGAAAGAAAGAAAGAAAGAAAGAAAGAAAGAAAGAAAGAAAGGAAGGAAAAAGAAATAGCATAAGGCTTACCTAAAATACAGGTTGGCCCCATGCTTTCTCTGGCCATTTTCACTCTCATGTAATTTACAAAGGTCCCTTGTCCGTTGCACCCCTCATCCTTGAAAGTGCCTTATATCACTCTGTAATAAATTCCACCTGGCCCTTAAAAGAAAAAAAAAAAAAAAAGAGGCCATGAATTTGAGAAGTAGTTGGGGGGACACAAGAGGAGTTGGAGGAAGAAAAAGGGGTAGAAATAATGTAAATACAGTACTCATATATGAATGTCTCAAAAATAAGTAATAAATCTTTAAAGAAGAAAACAATGCCCACTGTTCCACATTATTTCCTCTCCCATTAAGTCTCTCACCCCTCTAAATGGAAAGCATTCCTTCACCCCTCTAGTACAGTGTGTGACTCAGGTGTGACTTCCATGCAGTGGCTTGAAGGGACCAGCTCCCCATTTCGGCAGCCATAACAGCTGAACAGGTGCTTATCTGACTTTGTCTTAGTCTCTAAGGTCAGATGCCTGCCCATTTCGGCAGCCGTAGCAGCAAAACACATGCTTGTCTGACCTTGCCTTGGTCACTAAGAGGTCAGATGCCTGCCTTGTGGCAAGGAACCAATCAGAAGTTAGCTGGCGGTGCTATGCTTTACGGCTCTGGGTGTGCTTTTCGGACAAGTGCACAGCAATGACGCGCAGAGTATAGCAACCACCCTGGGAGGGCCTATGGGCCATAACAACCAGTTGACCAATCAACACAGGGCAAACCCTCTAAGCCTGGAGCCACACCAATCCTGAGCCTGTGGGTACCCCTAGACACTCCCCTTATGCTGCCCTATAAGATCTCTATGCAGACGGTTCAAGCTCTCTTTTCTAGCCATCCGCCATGGTGGATGGATGAAAGACCTGAGCTAACCTGGGGTTAGCTCGTTAAACAACATTAATAAAGCCTCATGCAGTTTAAATCAAGCTTTCGACTCTGCATGGTGATTGGAGTGGCCGAGGTCCTGGGCTGAGATCCTGGAGGCCTGAGCTTTCCGGGGATCTTACAGGCTCACTTTTATTCCTGAATGTTCCTAGAACCTGAATTCTGCCTGTAACTGAATTTCTGAGCACCCCTTAGTTGCTTATTGACATTGCTGTTTGCCATTTTATTTCCTGCAATTTTTCAAGAACAAGTATTGAATAGCTACATTTATGAAAATTGGTTTCTTCATGGTTTGTAGTAGCCATTTGGAACAGACAGTGGCACTTAATGGGATTTTGCTCTGAAGATGATCAATGAAAAAATAAGTCATTTCTAATTGTGTCTGTGTCCACTCTGCTCTGAGGAGGAAACCCAGTTATCCTTGAAGTCCATGTTGGTATATTAGGTCAGTGCTGGAGGAATCCTTAAGTTCTGGCTCATGATCTGTTTCTGGCATTTTATAGTACAAAATGATATAGGATATTTGAAATGTGTTTAATTTCCAGTCATCAGACTTTTTGGCTTATCTGAAAACACTGTTTAGCAGTACATGTTAATTTGGTTAAAGTGGAAGTGTCCTGAATGCCACATGACACTAACAGTTACAGATCTGGGAATGAACTAAACTTACTCCAGCAAAGCCTTCCTAGTTTTTGCATTGTGGTGGCAGCCATGATTCTCGAGTATTATGAAGAAGATTTCAAACAAAAACTTTCTTTTCTTTTTTTTTTTTTAGTCTTAATAATAAAGATAACAAAATCTTAATTGTATTAAGGACAGTCATTGACATTTAACCTTTAGTTAAAACTAAAACTTCTTTTAGTAAGACATTTTTAATTTAAAATTAAAAGAATTCAACATGTTTTTGTTTACTTTTAGATTTTGGAGTTCTGTTGTTTATTTTTAGTTATTTATCACTGGGAAATATTTTCAAAGCATTTTTATAAGCTTGGAAATAAACATCTTTTACTTAGATATCCAGAAGACTTTAGAATTGCTTTTAAAATTTGTCTTTATTTTGCAGTACTGAGGGTTCAGTGTCTGCCTTGTGTGTGCTAGGGAAATGCTCAACACTGAGCTTCATCTCTAGCCCTGCTACTACTCTTTACTTTGCAGAGGCCTCACTGGGGTGTGCACACCATCCTTTGACCCCCTCTGTGATCCAGGCAGGCTCTGCACTTGCAGTCCTCCAGCCTCAGCTGGGTAGCCTGGAATACAGCCTGCACCACCAAGCCCAGTGTTTGCACGCATCCATGGAACCTGGATATATTTAATCTAATTTAAGACTGTAAAAATAAGTGATAGGAAATTTTAAAGATCTTTTTTCCTTTTCCTTACTAACTTTTTGGGGGGCTCAATTCTGTCACGTTGCTTCTTATTGATAAAACCAGTCCAGAGTGCAGACCACATGTGAAACCAAGGGGTGGGGGGCAGGGGAGAGAGTTGACCACATGTGACTCACAGCCAAAGTATGAATCCCAGGGGCTGTGTTGACCACATGTGAGTTGTGGCCTAAGTGTGAATCTTTGAGGTGTGCTGGATGATCATAACTCCATACACTTAACAGGGCCTTAGTAACCATCCACTGAAAAAAATAGGTATATACTCAGGTGCCTAATTGTTTTACTATGTTCTGTTTTCTGTAGAAAGCTAAAATAATACTTGTATTTGCTTAAAAGTTTAGATTGCATATTAGTTAAGAAAACATTAGAACTTTGAAAACACTACCAAATCATAAAGGTTCTGGAACACATGCTTCTTGTTCGGGTTACATATTTAAACCAGTCAGTTTAAAACAAAATGAATATTTAAGAGTGTTTATTTAAGGGAAATAAATGTTGTGCCTTTAATTAAAAGCTTTCTTCAATGAAGACTTTTCTTATCCTATGTCTAGGTACTGTGTCTGATCACATTGAGAGAGTGTATAGAAGAGCTGGCAGCAAAAAGCTTTGGTTTGTATTAGTTTCCTTGTTGTGTTTTAATTTTTGTATTGTTATATTCAGTACCTTAATGATAACAGTTGATTCTTACAGATGTTGCTCAACCTCATTTTGACAGTTAAACTCTAAAGTTACAGCACCCTGACTTGAGACCTTTGAAGGGTGTTCCTATGTCACACAACACTAAAGAAAGATATCTGGAGGATCGAGCCTAGAGAGTCCTCACTGGGAGGCAGGGCTGTGATTCTGCTGTGTTGCACTATCCAGAGGAAGTTCTTTTAAGTTTCATCTTGTGTTTAGAAAATCTGTTTTGCTGTTTTAGAAGGCCATAAAAGACCACTTAATTCTAAGCAAAAATAATGAAAGGTAATTATCTCATTACTTAAGTTGGAAGAGTCATGAATAAAGGTGTTTAAATTCACAGTGAGGAGAGTGCACCTGAATGTGCAGCTCTGCATTTTGATGCAATTAAGTAGTTTCTTATGAAACTCCCTTAATCTTAGTAAACCTCAGCTTTCTGTTCACTGAAATAAATGAACTGGACGGAATCATTTCGAAGTAATAAGCATCCAGTTTAGATATTTCAAATTTCCTCTGTAAGTTCTCAGTGCAGTAAGACATGCAGTCAGTAGATGTTTTTATAGATAGTGTGTGTTTTGCATGGGCCTATAGTATTGTTTGTGCTAAGCAAAACCAATTCTTGCTTCTGCGTTATACTTATGTTTTTGATAAAACACTAAGTAGCAAACATTTAGAAATGCTGACTGTTATATTTAAACAAATAGAGTCCTGGAAGCTTTATTTATTCTATTCTCCCTTTTATGGCTTTCCACTGCCCCCAGGCTGGCTGTGCGGTACGGGGCTGCATTCACCCAGAAATTTTCCTCCTCTATAGCCCCTCACATTACCACCTTTCTGGTGCATGGGAAACAGGTAACATGCACAGAATTTGGGAAACTCAAGTTGCTTATATGTGTGGGTTTATCTGCATTCTGAGGGATATATGTGTCTTTTGGTGTTCAAGTATTTGGTAAAAGTGTCTCTCTAGAAATGGGAAGTATCTGTCTCACTAACTTGGTCAGCTATTTGCTTGATTTTTCTACTAGTCCATTCATGTTGTAATTAAGAAATACAAATGCTTGTTATAGGCCAATTCCTGTGGAGATCCTGAAATTTTTTTTAAAAAATGGTGCTTTCAAACCTATTTTGATTTTACTTTCTCTAAATGTTCACATAAATTTTACTTTTGAGGGGAAATGTCTTATATATTGCATGTGGTAATTTTGGGGGTGTAAGTCTATTCCTTCTACATTCTAAGACTTTTCCACAAATGTAAAAATAGAAGTGTGAATTCATTCCCCCACCATTCTGTCTTTGTCAAGATAGAAAGTGAGAGTAATTTATCTCTGAAATTCACTACTGAGTACCCTAATCCAGGCATCTGATTATCCGGGTATCAAAAGAATCATAATTCAAGGCTAGAGAGAGATGGCCCAGTAGGTAAGAGCACACACTGCTCTTCCAGAGGATTTGGGCTTGGTCCCTGACATCTGGCAGCTAATGATCACTGTAACTCTGGCCCCAGGGAGTTCCAGGCTGGCAGTCTCTGTGGGCACCTGCCCTCATGTACACATACATACCCACAGTCACACGTACACACATATAGACAAAGTATTAAAATGATAGTGTAGAAAGAAATGTGGTATAATTGGTACAGGAGTCAGTCACATGCAGCAGAGATGCTTTCATGGTCCTGCTGATACAGACAGAGTGCTCTTAACTCCTCCCTCCCCCATCCCCACTAAAAGAATAGTTAGGGCCTCTTGGTCTTTTTCTTTCCCTTATTATTTTGAGATTGATCTTGGCACCAGTGATACCCTTTGCTATAGCTTGGTGGCTGAAGTAAGGGTGAGACTGTCTTTCAAGGGTCAGGTCTAATGACAGTTTATGATTTCTTCTCTGTCATGTGAGGACCCAACTGTATATATTTTAAGTTTCCCCAAATCAAGGACACCATTCATTCATCATCTTTTCTGTTTGTGAAAATCTGGCCTGCTTTCTTCTTTGCCCTCAGGTCAGTTGTACGCCGTGCAGCAAGTCTTTTAAGTAAAGTAGTGGACAGCCTGGCCCCATCCATTACTAATGTTTTAGTACAGGGTAAACAGGTAAGTATCTGTTTTCCATATCACAGTCATGACAGTTTCTGCTTAGGACACTTATGTCTGGAATACCTTTCGATGGCATAGACAGCTCACAAAGAGATTAGCGTTGGTTTGGGAGTTTCTTCAAAAGTCTCTTTCCTCAAGCAAAAAAGATCCACGCACAGTCTGACAGCTGCAGAGCATTTAGTGGGCCGTCTCATTTTCATCCTGCAGATGGGGCTATCATTTCCAGCCTCCATGTTTCCTTGAGTTGAGTGCAGATTCTGGTGTAGAGAATAGAATAAAGGAGCTAGTAGGACACTCAGACTGATTATGATGTGCAGAGAAGAAGCTAAGTACATAGCAAAGGACTCCATTTGACCCTCCCTTCCCACTCCTCATGAGTCCATTATGTTTAAGAAGAGCCAGAGTCTACATACCTGTACTGCCCCTCCACACTCCACACTCCAAGCCATCTCTCGTCTAGCTCCTTTCTACCCACCAGGGTCAAATCTGTGCCTTCTGCTCACAAGCCCATCTATAGTTAGTGCATTCTCTCTCTCCCTCCCTCTCTCCTCCTTCCCCAGCCCTGTGTCTCTTTTCACAATCCTTGAGGGTAAATGGGTTGGCTTGAGCTATGCATGTGGAGTCTGGTGCCGCTGCACATTTTCTGTAATCGCTGGTGATCTGGCTGATTCATTGTTTGATTAGAGTGAAGCCCTGTTTGCTCTCAGTCTCTCCTTTGGAAATGTATATGTTTATTGTGTGTTACTGACAATATAGGGATATAGTAAGCTTTAATAATAATGGAGTTCTTTAACCTTCCTTAATATTTTCAACTAATTGTCATATTTCAGGGCTCTTAATTAAAACTGAAATAATTTCATTCAGAAACCCAGCTTTAAGGATGTTGGAATAATGATATTTACCTTCTCTTATGATGTTGTTCAACAATTAAAAATCATTACACTAATAATAAATTACTGAGAAAAAGGTACTTTCTGTATAGCTTTGTCCATGTTCCACATTAGGAGGTAAACTTTAAGCCACTGTTGGTGACTTGGCTAACCAAGGAACAGGAAGTCATTTACCCAGCACCTCTTATTGACAGGATCTTCATCTATAGCCAGAGTCTGTGTTCTCCTCTCACATCATTCATTACACCTGTGAAAGAAAGTTAGCCAGGCTTTGAGAAACTTGTTTCTCCTTGGTGTAAGTCCCCATAACATTGAAGCATAGCTAATTCACCCATGGGTTTTAGAACTTTTGGAGGTTACTGACCTGACACTAGACAGGTGGGTTTGTCTTCTCCATCTGAACAATATCCATAGGAAGCTGCAGCCTGCCTTCAAGATCCTGCCCCCACATTCCAGAAGCCTCAGAGCCTGCCCTCCAGCTATGGCTGGACTGTTGTCCACCAGACCAACACATCTTCCGGGAGAAATTGTCCCTTACTGCAAAGGGTGAGACCAGACACCAACCACTCAGCCTAATGACCAGATACAGGCAGTATCTGTACTGGTTCTCATCCCTTCACAGACAGAAAAATGGAAACAGAGCAAAGTGTGCATTTACTCATTTATAAGATGTGCTCCAGCCTGAAGTAGTGTGGTTTCCTCAAATGACTTGTAAATTGTCTCAAGCTCTCTTGAATAAAAGTAGTTTAGTCTCATTATCTCTAGGAGCCAATAAATGTACCACTGTTTTCTTTACATGGTGACATTTTAATCAAAGTAATCTTACTCATATTTACTGGTTGGTGTCATTAATGTTTGCTAAATCAGTAGTTCTTAGAGGTTGGTTTAAATATATATGTGTATGTATTATCTAAAGCTCAGGCTGGCCCCAAACTCATTATTCTCCTGCCTCAGCTTCCAAGAGAATTTATTTTGGATGTTTGCCACTATACCAAGCCAGTTCTTATATGACAACATTGGAGCAAAAGACCATGTTCTGCTCCTCATCTCTCATCTCTAAAAAGCACATGTCTTTGAGGTACTGTTGCTTTTCCTGCCTTGTACAATTGTGAGCTGTACACAGAGGAGATGAGAAGTAGTGACGAGGAGGAAGCAAGAGCTGCAGGCCCTCTGAGAAGCTGCTAGCCAAGGGAAGAGAAGAGATGCAAGCATTGTCTTGCCAGCTCTATCAGCACTTTCTGCTTTGAGTTTTCTTTGTCATTTCTCTGAGTTTTTTTCCTTTGGCAAGCTTGTGGACAGCCAATCCATCCATTCCATAGGTGAGCCATCTAGTACCATGGATCATAGCCCTCTACATATACCTAACATTATTCTAGGATAAGTGAGGGCTACCCAAAAACTACATGGCCTCTTTCCTGACTTTGGAAAGGTTGAAATGTTTTTATAGAGCAGAAGTTTCTACTTGAGAAACTATAAAAATAGATCTCCCAAATGCTGAACTGTGTAGTAAAATACAACTATTGAATGTGCTCTGCTTCCTCTAGGGACTTTAGCACTAAAATTGCCCCCTCCCAAGTTAACAGTTATTTATATCTACTCAACCTTCACTCCCCTGATACCCTCACCTGCCCTTACATTTTAGACCAGACTCTGAATTATCATGGACCCCAGTGGGAGTCATGCTTTGAAAGCCATTTTAATAAATATCAGAAACAGTTATCCTTCCTACTCCCTAGCTTGCATAGAGCAATTTCAGCCTGCCAGTCATCCTGAACCTTGATTTTTTTTTTTTTTTTTGTAGCTAGGAATTTGTTAATAATACAATCTGGCACTTACAGGTAACTTTGGGTGCCTTTGGACATGAAGAGGAGGTCATCTCTAACCCGCTGTCTCCAAGAGTGATTAAGAACATTATTTATTATAAGTGTAATACCCACGATGAAAGGGAGGCAGTCATTCAGCAAGAGCTGGTCATCCATATCGGCTGGATCATCTCAAATAGCCCTGAGTTGTTCAGTGGCATGTTGAAAATACGAATTGGGTAAGTGCTTTGATTTGCATGGAGATGTAGTCAAGTAGTCCTCCAACAGATCTCGACTTCTCATGAAAGCCAGTGTCTGTGGATAGTTAGGACAGTGTCCCTTCTATGGAATGAGCCTCTGGTAGTGTGAAAAAATGAATTCCAGTGGCCCAAAAGAATCCACATCTGTATTTACTTCCCAAGTAAAACATAGCAGTGAAATCAACTGCCAAGGACTCTAATAGATATATCACATAAAAATAAATAAATAAACAAAAATACTTGTCAAAATTCTTAAAAATAAAATGGATAAGTCATGACAGAAAAAATGATTTTTCAGCAAAACTCTTGTCAGGAGATATAATCCAATAAGAAATTGACATTTTAAGAATGCTCTGCATCTGTTTTCTACCAAAATCTAGTGTTGAATTGGTGCTAATATAAGCTTGTGTAAAAAATGGAAAGTAAGAAAGTAAGTTCCAAATGTCCCTAGCCAAGAGTTTTGTGGGGAAGCATGAGTAGATAGGGTGGTGAGCTCTGTGGCCCCGGGAAGGTGCTGTGTCCAGACCTGCAGGACGTCAAGGGCAAGAGAGTCAGGGATAGGGAATGGGGACAAGAGCCACAGAAAGAATGACCACAAGACAGGATTGTTATCAAGTGGCAAACTTTACTTTTCTCTCAGGCTAGCTTATATAGTCAGCAGAGCAGGATATGGGGAGGGGTAGAATGGGTTGTTTGTGAGCCAGGTGTTAGTGTAGGCAGGATATTAGGAAGCCACAAAGAGGATGTTTGGCAGGGTAAAGAGTTTATGAGTAAGAGGTCCAGGAAGGGTTGCTTAGGTGACTGAGCCTGTGGGTGGAGGACTGGGTCAGGTTGTTTCTTTTCTTGAGCTGAGGTTCTGAGGAGCTGCTATGTAAAGGTTAACTATGTGCCCTGCCAAGAATGGCCTAGGATCTCATGCTAAGCCCTGAGATTTGGCTCCCAACAGTGCTGGGCCTCCCCAGCCTTGCTCCACATCAGCCTCAGTGCTCCACATGAGAAGTAGATGCTTCAAAAACTATGGCAACTCATGATGTGTATTTAAGTGCCATGTAAATACACCCTTATCCAAAACACTCAGATCACATCCAAGCATATAGAGAGACAAATTGTTGGAAAGAATATACACTCCCTATCTGTTGAGTGCAAATGCATGGGTGTGTAGATATGAATAAGGACAGTGTTTCTGCGTTACTTGATTATTGATAAAATAATCCAGGGATAACTGATAAGAAAAAACTTTGCAGATTCTCATATAAAATTTTACTTGATTTAAGCAATTTGGTTTTTTTTTCTTTAGATTTTTTTAATTTGAATTAGAAACAAGATTGTTTTGCATGACAACCCCAGTTCCCTTCTCCCTCCTGTCCTCCCCTACCACCACCACCCCCAACTAAAATCCTACCTATCACATATCCTTTCTGTTCCCCCCAGTGGTGAGGCCTTCCATAGGGTGTCATCAGAATCTATCATATCCTTTGGGGATATGATAGACCCAACCTAGGCCTAGGCCCAACCCCATGTGTCTTGTCTCAGGGAGTATACCTTTATATGGAATGGGCTCTCAAAGTCCACACCTATGCTAGAGATAAGTACTGAACTACTATAGGAGGTCCTGTAGATTTCCGAGGTTTCCTCCATGAAATCCATGTTCCTGGCATCTGGATTAGTCCCATGCTGGTATCCCAGCTGTCAGTCTGGGGAGCAAGAGTTCCCCGATGTTCAGGTCAGTTGTTTCTGTGGGTTTCACCAGCCTGGTCTGAACCGCTTTGCTCTTCACTCATCCTTCTCTGCATCTGGATTCCAGTTCAGTTCAGTGATTAGTTGTGGGTGTCTGCTTCTACTTCCACCAGCTCTTTGTAGATCTCCAGACATTTCCCTAGAGCCTGATTACTCTGTAAACCTAAAATGTCTCCCTCTATTATGGTATCTCCATTCTTGTTATCTTCTATTCTTCCCCTGTCTCAACCTTTCTGCTCCCTCATGTCCTCTGCATCCCTCCTCTTCCCTTCTCGTTCTCCTAGTTCCCTCCCCCCTCTTCCCGTGCTCTCAACTTGCTCAGGGGATCTTGACCCTTTCCCCTTCTCCAGGGGACCATGTTTGTCTCTTTAAGGTCCTCCTTGTTTACTAGCTTCTCTGGCAGTGTGGATTGTAGGCTGGTAATCCTTTACTCTATGTCTAAAATCCACATATGAGTGAGTACATACCATGTTTGTCTTTTTGTGATTGGGTTACCTTGTTCAGAATGGTTTCTTCTAGTTCCATCCATTTTCCTGCAAATTTCAAGATTCCATTGTTTTGTTTTGTTTTGTTTCTGCTGAGTAGTACTACATTGTGTAAATGTACCACATTTTCTCTATCCATTCTTCAGTTGAGGGGCATCTAGGCTGCTTCCAGTTTCTGGCTATTACAAATAGTGCTGCTATGAACATTGTTGAACAGATATCCTTGTTATATGAATGTGCTTCTTTTGGGTATATGCCAAGGAGTGGAATTGCTGGATCTTGTGGTAGACTCATTCCCATTTTCTTGAGGAGTCACCATACTGATTTCCAAAGTTGCTGTACAAGTTGGCACTCCCTCCAGCAGTGGAGAAGTGTTCCCCTTTCTCCACATCCTCTCCAGCATAAACTGTCATTGGTGTTTTTGATTTTAGCCATTCTAACAGGAGTAAGATGGTATCTCAGAGTTGTTTTGATTTGCATTTCCCTGATGGCTAAGGATGTTGAACACTTTCTTATGTGTCTTTCAGCCATTTTAGATTCCTCTATTGAGAATTGTCTATTTAGTTCTGTACCCCACTTTTTAAGTGTATTGTTTGGTGTTTTAGAGACTAGCTTCTTGAGTTCTTTGTATATTTTGGAGATCAGCCCTCTGTCAGATGTGGGGTTGTTGAATATTATTTCCCAGTCTGTGGGCTGCCGTTTTGTCTTGTTGACTGTATCCTTTGCCTTACAGAAGCTTCTCAGTTTCAGGAGGTCCCATTTATCAATTGTTGATCTCAGTGTCTGTAATACTGGTGTAATGTTCAGGAAGGGGTCTCCTGTACCAGTTAATTCAAAGTTATTTCCCATTTTATCTTCTAATAGGTTCAGTGTGGCTGGATTTATGTTGAGGTCTTTGATCCATTTTGACTTAAGTTTTGTACAGGGCGAAAGGCTTGGGTCTATCTGTAATCTTCTACATGTTTGCATCCAGTTATGCCAGCACCATTTGTTGAAGATGTTCTCTTTGTTCCAGCATATGAATTTGGATTATTTGTAAAAAATCAGGTGTTTGTAGGTGTGTGGGTTAATATCAGGGTTTTCAACTCTATTCCAATGGTCTACCTGCCTACTTTTGTGCCAATACCAAGCTGTTTTCAGGACTATAGTTCTGTAATAGTGCTTGAAGTCAGGGATGGTGATGCCTCCAGAAGTTCCTCTATTGTACAGGGTTGTTTTGGCTGTCATGGGTCTTTTGTTTCTCCATATAAAGTTGAGAATTGTTCTTTCAAGGTCTGTGAAGAATTGTGTTGGGATTTTGATGGGGATTGCATTGAATCTGTAGATTGCTTTTGGCAAGATTGCCATTTTTACTATGTTGATCCTGCCTATCCAAGAGCATGGGAGATCTTTCCATTTTCTGGTATCTTCTTTAATTTCTTTCTTTAGAGACTCAAAATTCTTATGGTACAGGTCTTTCACTTTTTTGGTTAGTGTTACCCCAAGGTATTTTATGTTGTTTGTGGCAATTGTAAAGGGTGATGTTTCTCTGATTTCTTTCTCCACCAATGTGTCATCAGTATATAGTAGGGCTACAGATTTTTTTTTTGAGTTAATCTTGTATCCTACCACTTTGCTGAAGGTGTTTATCAGCTGTAGAAGTTCCCTGGTAGAGTTTTTCAGGTCACTTATGTAGACTATCATATCATCTGCAAATAGTGAGAGTTTGACTTCTTCCTTTCCGATTTGTATTCCCTTGATCTACTTTTGTTGTCTTGTTGCTCTAGCTAGAACTTCAAGGACAATATTGAAGGGGTATGGAGAGAGTGGCCAGCCTTGTCTTGTCCCTGATTTTAGAGGAGTTACATTGAGTTTCTCTCCATTTAATTTGATGTTGGCTGTCGGCTTGCTATATATTGCTTTTGTTATTTTGAGGTATGTTCCTGATTTCTCCCTGATTTCTCTAAAACCTTTATCATAAAGGGGTGTTGGATTTTGTCAAAGGCTTTTTAGGCATCTAGTGAGATGATCATTTTTTTCCTCAGTCTGTTTATATGATGGATTACATTGATGGATTTTCATATGTTGAACCATCCTTGCATCCCTGGGATGAAGCCTACTTGATCATGGTGAATGATTTCTCTGATGTGTTCTTGGATTCGATTTAAGCAATTTGTTTTACCTATGTGTGTGTGTGTGTGTGTGTGTGTGTGTGTGTGTGTGAGAGAGAGAGAGAGAGAGAGAGAGAGAGAGAGAGAGAGAGACGAGGGCGGAGGCATGGGGAGTTGGTTTTCCCATTCTACTATGTAGGTCTCAGATTGAGCTGAGCTTGTCAGGCTTGGCAAGTGTCTTTATTAATGTATCTTCCTCTGTGTCATGTATTGCTTTCCAAGTTTTTACTTTTAATTCAGACATCTACCTAAGTGTAGACACTGATGTGATAGTAGCTACTTGTCCATACTGTATGAACACTGTAAGTTACCAGTTCTTTGCCTGTGATTAGGTCGATAACTAGGACCTGTAGCTCACATCTGCTACCCAGAATCATGAGAAGGTATGATATTGCACATCCCTTGTCCAGATAAATATTTGAAATATGGTTGCCATTAAATTCGGGTTTATTTCACACCATCATTAAACTATAAATTGAGAATGTCCAAGGTTATAAGGAAACATAAAAATGAGATTTTTACACCTTTACTCATGAGACGAGAAATACAGATAATTTGAAACTAATTCTGTGTCCCTTCTGTACTTCAAGACATAGAGAAAGGCTGTCTGAAAAGTTGGAGTTCTTAGAGCAAGCTTTTCCCTCCTTGTAATACTAGAAATTACCTCTGGCAAAGGAGTTTCATCATGTTAACCACATGTAAAAGAAACAAACAAAAAATGTAAAATTCAAGTCTTTCTACTTGTTGATAGATCCAAATTGACTTAATCAAAGTATAAGAATAGTTTAAAATGATTTCTCTGGTCCTACTTTCAACGTCACTATTAGCATTTTGAAGCAGTAATTTCTTGAAATCCAGCTTTACCTTTTTCTTTTTGTACATCTAGGATAGACGAAAATTACTGATTAGTGAATGTGAGCTGGGCCTGAGGGGCCATTCAGTAAGTCCAGCCAGGGGAAGGTGACAGGCTGTAAGTGAGTAGAGCTGCTAGTCACCTCCCCTAAGGAGCCCCTGCCATCAGACCATTCTTGCCATCTACATCATCTCTCTAGATAGCAGCTTGTGTCACTTGGGAAGACTTGAGCCTGAACTCTAGTTCTGCAGCCATGTCATGAAACTGTCTTAGACTTGTGCATTACTCTTCTTTTTCTCAGAGAAAGAGACACAGTGCCTACAGGAGCCTACCTTCTGAACCCCTAGGATAAACCATGAGATCCTTTCAAAACCTCCATTTTATACACAAGCCAGAAGAAACTGGTGAAATTAAGTGATTTGCCCATGGTCAGAGAAACAAGATTCCAGATTGGAAACTGGTGTAGATGCCTCAGAGTCACTGTTTTGAGCCTCTCAACTCTAGAAAAGGAATTTGAAGATCTTTTACAGCATCATGCCTGTAAGGTTTGATAATTTCAGCTCCTAGTGACATTTGGAAAACAGGTTTCTCTGGGGAATTCCTTTGAAGCACCACAAATCTCAAGAATCTAAAGGCAAAGCATTCCCAACCATAAAACACCCTGACCATCTCCCCCTCAAACACATGTGTACACAGGCCCTCTGGATCCAGCTTTGGAGAAGCCTTGTGCTCTCACTGCAGACACCCTGGAAGTGGAGTCCTTTTCAGCCTAGGTCCTACTTTAGGCTCTGATAGAATGATCCTGAAAGCATTTCATATAGAAATTCAGAATGCCAACAGGATTAGCTGCTTTTATCTGGCATGGTCTCATCTCCCATTTCCTAATTGGATTTTATGAAATACAGGTCAAATCCTGAAGCCTCCTCCATGTCTGTACCCACAGTGATCATTCATGGTATTCATATAAAGGTTTTAGAATGCTTTTTCTGTAATAGGCAGGTAGAGACATCAAGAACTGTAGTTATTCAATCTGTGGACCTAATGAGATCCCCCTCCCCCAAGAGAAAAAGACTATATAATGCAGAAAACTACGCTCAACCTCAAAGCAAATAAGCATTTATTCTAAGCCAAAATATGAGTGACTGTGGCCCAGGGACATCAGTTCAGGTTGCCCTGAATAGCACCATGGATGGAGGTACATTAGTTTTCTTTAGAGCAAAATAAAGTCATAAATTAATGTGTTTACCAATACAGTGGTAGGGGCCACCAAGTGTCTTCAAATTGGAGGCTTTTTCCTCCCAGGACTCCAGTTTACATGTTTGTCTCTTCTTACATATTCTTATATTTACCTCATACTTACTAAGTTTTTGCTAAGATCTTTACTGCTTTAGGTGACCCTCCCCTCCCCTGTGGATGCCTCTAATGGTTGCCTACTGACAGGAGCAAACACATTTTCTTTATGTTTCATTGTGAAAGGTTATCTTGAATTAGTCCCTGGAACATTATTAATTGGCTTTAAAATTGGTGAACAAATTATTCACCCAGTTTTTGAACACCAAATTCTGTGTAAATTGTTGAACCTGTAGCTGCTCCTAAGATATTCATTATTGTAGTATTTTTTTAAGTTGGGAGATTTAGAGAAAGTATTTTTTTTTAATTCTTTAGATGATGACTGCATCTCAAGTGGGCATTCTTGTCTGAGTTTTTTCAATTATTTTCTTTTAGCATTAATTACAATTAAACAATTAGCTGGTCCGATTTTCATATCATATTCTTCTTGGAATGCCGACATTAACTAGGCTGGGATGGATGCAAATGATTTCATCACGTTTCTTCTTATCCTCAATTCCCACAGGCTGCCTACACTTCTATCTGTGCTTTAACCTTCCTGAGTCTTTCTCAAGGTTTCTTGATTTGCATCACACATTGCCCCAGCTGCTCTTTAAACCAGGAGCCCTGTGCTTTCTTCTCTCTCCAAGGCTGATCCTGCCAGTGCAGTGTCTTCAACTTCACTGTGAACAGAATCAGCCCACTCACTGGAATGCTACCCTAGCCTTATAATGATTTGATTTGCTGTCTCATTATTGATTTGTGTGCCAGCTTTCATGTTGAAATAGATCAAGTTCCTGACAGGCCATTACTGTAAAGACCTGCAATCAACTGCTTTCTACTGTAGGCCTGTCAGTCAGGCTTTCCTAGGAGAAACCCCTGGGGATAAGTGCTATCAGGCCTGTCTCAGCTCTGCCTTTCATTTCCCCTCAGCATTCTGTAAGCAGCTATGAGCCAGATGAATCCTGTCTAATGCCCAAGATGGCTTCTGGAGATCACATATTTGGGGCTCAGAGAAAGCCACTAGTGTCAAAGATACTAGTGTATCTTCTGTATTGCCCGGGCAATACAGAAGATGGTTGGTGATTACAGCCCCAAGCTCATTAGCATCATTTTGGTACCTTTGTTTTGAAGAACATTTGATGTTAGATGAGAATATGGGGTGACAGCTGTCCTACCTCTATTCTGCTGATTAGGTTTGGGACAAAGGGGATGAGTCATGGTGCTCCAGTTTTGTAACTGGAAGCTCAGTTGCTTCATCAAACTATCACACTTTCTGTGTTAGTGTGAATCAGGCCAAAAGTCCTCCCTCAAAACTTCACTACTTCCTGTTCCATGTTGTCTTAAGACAGCTTGGGGTACCTTAGTAAAATCTCACAGGTAAGGTGACTTAAATAGTCAGATTTTGTTTTCTTACTGTCTGGAAGTTCAAGGTCCCTGTGTGAGCTGATCTAGCTCTGGTGAAGAGTCTCCCTGTGGACAGCTGCTCTCTCACTAATGTTACTACAACCTAAACTAACCCTAGTATTTTTTAAAGGCCCTGGCTCTGACACACTCCCACTGGGGCCAGGGCTTCAAGACAGGGATTTGGAAGGGGTAGTATTGCAGCTTGGTGAATAGCATGGTTTAGGAAGCCAATTATATGGACAGCCATTTATTACATTGTTTAACTACAAATATCAGTCTTTATTCTCTTGAAATAATATGCAAATAATTGCTAAAATTGTTCTTGCCCAGGATCAGAACTGTTATTTATGGCTTGTATTTCAGAAGGTGTCAGCTATACATCCTGATGGTGTCAGTCACCTGCACTTCTTCACTGTCACTCTTGATGAGGGCATGCTATTCAATAAAATGCTGGCATGTAAATGGTGTCCTTACCTCACTCACCAGGAGGGTTTTCAGAGGGTAACCCTGTTATCTGGACAGTTCTGGAGGACTCCTCCAGCGGCCCTGAAGGGAGGACATTGTTATCCTCCAGCCAACTGCGAGATGTCTGAAGGTTGACTGGTCAGTCACGTGTGTCTGCCACCTTCTCATTTGCTTATTGGCAAATTGAACAAATTTCTGATTCTTCAGACAGTGGTCCAAGGGTATTCATTATTCCCTTGACCTTACACATTTCCTCCTTTCTTTTCATTTTTTCTTTCCCCCATTTTGGGAATTAAGTGCTTCTATTGCTGAAATTGTCACATTGTTTGTGACCTTGACAATGGGAGTACAGTCTCTTGTGGAGTTTTTAACTATTAGCAGTCCTGGATAAAATGTCTCTTGATTTTCTCCTTTAAGTAAGCTCCTTTACTATTCCTTTTCCTATTGGCCTTTGATTGTCATGATGGTACTGGGTTACAAACTTCTGATCTTCACTGGGTCACCACTGGGTAATTTGCTTTCTCTGAGTCTCTGGGACCTTCTTTCATACTTTATATGTAATGTTGTTTTCTGTTTTTGTTTTAGTCTTTCCAAAAATTTTAACGACATAAAAAAATTAGCCTTTACTAACATTTTTGTGATTCCTTAGATTTTCAAAAGGCCTTTTAAAATATATATGGTCTTATTTATTCTGCAGTGTAGTAAATTAGATGAGAAATGATATTATCCCCATTTTAAAACTAACTCAACAGTGGGGCACAGTTGGTAAGTGTGGGTTTGGTTATTGTTTTTGATTTCATTATGTAACTGGAGTTGTGTTTTTAAAATATTTTTAATACTTTGATAATTTCAGACATGTCTATAATGAATGGATTTTGGTCATTTACACACACTCCCCCATACATTCTTTCTCCGCCACCCCTCCTGCTGAAACTTCTTCACAAAATCAGCCCAGTCCTACTTTGGTGTCATTCCTTTTCCTCTTCCTCCTCCTCCTGCTGCCCCTCCTCCTCTTCCTCCTTTTTATCCCCACTGTGTATAATTAAATTGCTTACATGTGCATTGATGGGATGTTTGCTGAAGCATGAGCAACTTAGCAACACCACTGGAGAAATGACACCCTCTTGTTGCAGTGGTGTTGCATACTTTTAATCCCAGCAGTCAAAGGCAAAGCAGGCAGAAGCAGGCAGATCTCTGAGTCTGAGAGCAGCCTGGCCTACATAGTGAGAACCAGAGCTTCATAGTGAGACCCTTTCTCAAAAAAAAAAAAAAAAAAAAAAGAGGAAAGAAAGAAAAAACCCTCCAGCACTCATTAACTTAACTATGGGTAGTCTTCAGGGCCATGAGTGAGACCTCATGAGCTGTTCTCATATTTGTGATGAAACATTGACAAACCTAGTCTTGTGCAAGAAACTGTATCTATAATGAATTCATTAGTATAGCAGCAATGTCATGTCCAGAAAGCATTTCATAGCACTCCTTCTGTCCTCTTGATCTTAGATTAAATCAAACCCCTTTTCTGAAATGATCTGTGGGCTTTGGAGGGTGGTATTGGTGTCCTCTTTAGGGCAAGCACTCAACAGTCATTCATTATCAACAGTTTGGCCAAATGGGAGTCTCTGCATTATCTGATACCTGCTAAAAAGCTTCTCATGTTAAGGCTAAGAACAGCATTAATCTATGGGTATAGACGCAGTGTTTAGAAGACAGTTTGACAACACATCCATATGCAAAACAACAGTAGTTAAGTTCTTCCTGAGGGCTATGATCTCCCAGCCATGGACTCTTGTCTTCGTTAGGGTTTCTCTTGCTGTGAAAAAACACTGTGACCATGGCAACTCTTATAAAAGAAAACATTTAATTGGGGCTGGCTTACAGTTCAGAGGTCTAGTCCATTATCATGTTGGAAAGCAAGATGGCATGCAGGCAGACATGGTGCTGGAGAAGGAGCTGAGAGTCTTACATTTTGATCTGCAGGCAATAGGAAATGAATTGAGACACACTTCCTCCAACAATTCCACACCTACTCCAATAAGGCCACTCCTCCTAATTGTGCCACTTTCCATGAGCTTATTAGGGCCAATTACATTCAAATTACCACATTCCACTCCCTGGCCCTCATAGGATTATAATAGTATCATAATGCAAAATGCATTTAGTCCAACTTCAAAAGTCCCCATAGTCTATCACAGCCTCAACAATGTTTAAAAGTCCAAAATTCAAATTTTCTTCTGAGATTCATGCAATCTCTTAACTGTAATGCCCTATAAAATCAAAATTAAAAAATAGATCATATGCTTCTAACATACAATAGCACAGGATATATATTGACATTTCAAAGTGTAGGGAAGAAAACACAGTGAGGAAATAAAGCAGGACTAAAAGCAATCTGGGAAAACTCTAAACTTTGTATCTCCATGTCTGATGTCAAATACTTTCAGATCTCCAACTCCTTTCAGCTTTGTTGACTAACATACTTCTCTCTCTTGGGCTGCTTCCACTCCCTGCTAGCAACTTTCCTCAGCAGATATCCCATGATGCTGGCATTTCTAACATCTTTGGTTCTCCAAGGCAATCCAGGCTTCAACTTCACAGCTTCAGGTAATGACCTTCCTAGGACTCTATGCAGGGACACCTTTGACACATACCTGGTATTAGCAGCTTTCCTTAGTCATGGAGGAATATTCCGTAACCCCTTTCTTCTATCCTTAAAGCCAGAATCATGTGGCCAAAGCTACCAAGTTCTGCTGCTTGCTGGGGCTGGAACATGGCTCCCTCATTTAATTACTACTTCACCAGCTTTTTGTTTTTGATGGTTACCTTCACTGCCTAAGCATGGCTGTCTTGAAATTCAATCTGTAAGGCCAGGCTGGCCTCAAACTAAGAGATCTGCCTGCCTCTGTTTTCTGAGTGCTTGGATTAAAGGTGTGCACCACTACTCCCAGCTCTAAGCTTTTCTTTAATTCCTTTCCACAAGTTGGAAATTTAGCTGAGTGGGATCTTGCCCTGAGGTCACCATTCCCTCAGGTATTCCATTTCTTAATCTGTTTATCTCCTTGAACACAAGACTTATCTCCATTCCACTTTCTGGTCCTCCTTATTTCCTCAAATTGTACATTTTGTATTTTTTTTCTTTCTCAGCTTGCTCCTTTTTATTATAAATCTGTGTAAGTGTGACCACTAATAACCACACAACAGAGTCAATACTATGCTGTTTTGAGATTTCCTTTGCCAATGGAATTAATCCAAAACTTTTCAATTTAGCCTCAGGCAAATTTTTCCAGCAAGGGCAAAAAGCAGCCACATTTTTCATTCTAACATTCCTCTTTGAAACCTCTTGAGCCAGGCCCTTACAGTTCCAATCACCCTCAGCTCCAGTCTTCTGTGTTTCTAATGAGATGGCCTATTAAGCCCCACTTAAAGCATTCAACTGCTTTTCTAATTCACACTACACATTCCTCCAAACCAAAACATGGTCCAGCCTATCCTAGCAGTACCCCATTCCCTGGCACCAACTTCTGTCTTAGTTAAGGTTTCTATTAATGTGAAGAGACTCCAAGACCATGGCAACTCTCATAAAGGAAAACATTTGATTGGGGCTGGCTTACAGTTTCAGACGTTTAGTCCATTATTATCATGGCTGGAAGCATGGCAGCATGCAGGCAGATATTGGGGTAGAGAAATAGTTGAGAGTTCTTCATCTTGATTCGCAGGCAGTAGGAAGTGAACTGAGACAAGCTTCTTCCAACAGTGCCACACCTATTTCAACGAGGCCACACCCCCTAATAGAGCCACTCCCTGTAAGCATTGGGGGTCAATTACATTGAAACTTCCAAAGTCCCTGATCAGGTTTACAATAGCAGGTATGACTTTCCTCCGGTGAAGCAGGCCTCATGTGTAATCCAAAAGTGCTTTGTTACCCATTCCCTCAGTGGTCACACCACAATGCACCAGTGGTGGTGGAGCCATGGAGTCCGCAGCTGTGTGGGTTGCTGATGCCTTTTCTTCCCCAGGAACTTCCATAGTACTTCAGGCATCATGAAAGCCAGTCAGCAGAGCAGAGACTTGGCGCTCAGTCCCAGGGTGATTTCTCTGTGTTCTGCAACCGAAGTGTGTGGCATCTTCAGCAATTAGATCCAATCATCTAGCTCCGGTGGGCAACCAGGAGAAGTGACAATAGCCTGTGTTATTATGGAAGCCTCTGGGGCATTTCAACCAACAACTCTAGGGAGGAAAACCACATCTGGCTCTAGGGTTTTCATGTAGTAACCTGTGGCCTCTGGGAAGAGCAGTATCCATCTGTTCAATTTTTTTAATTATATTTTTTAATCAGCTTACTCTAAAATAATATGTTTACATACGGGCATTTTCATTTATGCTTAGTTCTGATTGATCTTTTTTCTTCAGCTTCTTCTCTCCACTATTCCCATACCCCATCCTTGCTTAAGCCTGTCCATCCCACAACTACTTTTATATTCTATGTGTTCTTCTATGTCCCTCCTTCCTTAAGCCTCCCTCTCTATTGACCGTTTTTAGCTTCCTGATGAGTTAAACATACTAGTCTCAGAGTTCAAAGGTAGGCGCTGCAAATGAGAGCAATCATGTTGTATTTGTCTCTCTGGGCTGGGGCTACTTAGTTCCCAGTAATATCCATTTTCCTCAGAATTTCGTTTTTCTTTGCACCCGAATAAAATCCATTGTGCCACTAACACATGTGAGTGTGGCATTCATGACATCTGGCATACCGTTACATTCTATTGTGTTCCAAGCAACTTCTGAGCATTTTGACTTTCGTTCCTGAGTATCTTAGAGAGCAGATTTAATCTTTTTGAAAGGGTTTATAGCCAGGCATGGTGGCTCACACCTATGATCCAAACACATGGCAGAATGAGACAAAAAGATTACCAAAAGTTCAATGATAGCTTGGTCTACATAGGCCAGCCTCAGACTCTGTTCCATAAGATAAAATAAAAAGGAGGGGCATTCTGTTTCTCTTATTGTTCATTTGGTTGGTGGATTGGTTTTTGTTTTGGTTTGACTCATGGTCTTACCATATAGCTCAGACTTGCCTCAAAGTCAGGATCCTCCTGCCTCCACCTCCTAAGCACCAAAAGTACTGTGTGTACTGGTACTTAGGGTTCAGCTAGCATGACTTCTTAATCTCAGTGCAGTTATCATACCCAACAAAATTAATGTCACCAAACACCCAATTTCTATCCCCCCAAAGACTTCTTCCTACCTCCTCTTTAGAAAGGGCCACACGTGGCATTTACAGTATACATAGTTAAGAACAGTACCTTCCACTTTGTGTTTCTTTTTATCCCATTGGCTTTCTAAGAGACCAGAGTGCAGATTTTCTACTGCATGGCTCAATAATAGGCCATTACTCTAAGCTACTGAAAATAGAAAACTTAGCAATAAAATGAGAGGGAAATAAAGAAGAATTTTATGTAACTTTAAGTTAAACCTATATAGTCTGGAAAAAAAAGGTCTGGTCCATTGAGAGGTTTTTTGTTTGTTTTTTCTTTTTTTTTTTAACTGAAGTGTTAATAACAACTAATTTCATAAGGAATTTTAACATCAAAGCATCCAAAATGACTGTGTTCTTGTGACTGTTATGTTTGTATATCATTTTGGCAAATATAGTTTCTAGTACAGGAAGTAAACAAGTCAAGAAATTCTTTTTGCCAGATAGATAAGCTTAGTTCAGTTTTCGGGTGATTTAAAGAAATACCCCAAGGCTCAGGGGACATCAAGAAAGAGGGGAAAGAAAGAAAGAAGGAGCTGAAGGAGGGGGAGCCTGCTGTGAAATGCTATCACCTGGATATAACAGGGCCTTGTATTTGTGATTGCAGGGTAGCTATGCATAAACCCTAAACATGATCAAGCCACCGACATCATGTTATCAGCCAGCTTCTTAAGTGACAGCACTAATTGGGCTCATTAGGTTACCAGGGAAAAACTGAAATGGTCATGGGTGGGAATGGGAATGCATTGGGGATGCCTGGGGGCAGTCAGGGTGGATACAATGGAACCCTGGAATGATTTGTAATACATTGTTAACATCCTGTCCTTTTGTTAGGTTTTCCCTTACTGTAACAAAATATTTAAGAGAATCAACTTACAAAGACAAAAATTGTTTTGGCTCATGCTGTTGGAGGTCTCTGTCTGTGGTCAGTTGTCTCCATTTCTGTTGGGCCTGAGGCAAGCGGCATAAAACAGCAGTATCACCTGACAGAGCAAAATCCTGGCACTCAGGAGAGAGTAAGCAGAAAGGGGAAGATCCCATCATGGGCATGACCCCATGACCAGAAAACCCACTCCAAGACCCTCTTCTTAAAGTTTCTACCACTTCTCAGTCATACTTGGCACATCAGTTGTGTGTGTATGTGGGGGGGGGGGTGATGGTGTTGGGGGGGACACTTTGTTTCTCCCAAGCCAAGCATTTTTTTCCAATGCAAAAGCAAAGATTCTTTTATTGTTTAACTAGCTAACCCCATTAGCTTGGGCCCTTCATTCATTCATTGAGGTGGAGGCTGAAGAAGGACCCGAAGAAACCAAGAGGCAAGGAACTTATAGGGCAGCATAAGAGGAGTGTCTAGGGGTATGCAATAGTCTCAGGATTGGTGTGCTTCCAGACTTGAGTGACCTGTCCTGTGCTGATTGGTCAACTGGTTGTTATGGCCTATAGGACCTCCTAGGGCAGTTGCTATGCTCTGCACATCACTGTTGTGCACTTGTACCATAAAGCACACCCAGAGCCATAAAGCACAACCCCACCAGCTAACTTCTGAGCCAAGCATTTTTTTTTTTTTTTTTTTTTTTTTTATGGAATGTACTCAAATTCCTGACATCCAGAAAGAACAATAGGAGAGGGGACAACTGAAAATTGTCTTCATCTGAGACCACAGAGATTGTAAGTCACAGACCAGAGACTCTTGATCTGTGGCCTGTGGCCTGTGGCCTTTGGCCTGGCCCAGCATACAAGGACTTATGCTTTTTCTACTCCACCTGGGCTCACCTGGGGTCGTTTAAGGTTTTTCTCCCATCATTTACACTGAGACATTAAAATCTTCCCATAAAGGAGTGTCACTATTGTATTGCAAACTAGCTTTGGCAGAAAAAAGGACTTGAGTCTTTTGACAGTTTCTGCCTTAAGTTACCACGTCTGTGCACACAGTAGTTTTGTGGGATGTTTTTCAAGGGAGTACAAACAGAAAAAAATCCTCTGTCTAGGGACAGCAGCTCCTTCTCCAACACACTACCATAGCTCAGTTGCATCTAACTGTTCCATGTATTCCAAACACAGGCACTTCTCTGTGTCCACCAACCTCAAGTCAATGACTTACATGTTAAAAATAATTGTATTTTTAGAAATTATCATTTTCTTGTCATTCCCAGGAAGAGAAGTTGTATATGATGGCACATCTTAGCCCTTTCTTAAGATGAATCATTTATGTGCCATTTGGTTTTGGCATGTTTCTTGCAGCAGCTATTAGCATACATGTACTATTATCTGGCAATAGTGAGTCTGACCTGGGAAGAATCTAACTGCTTAGCTTTCCTATGTCTTACAACCAATTATAAGTTCAAAAGCATCCTTAAGATTCTGATCAGGTTACAGTCTGGATGGAAGAAATGTCAGTGATCCAGGAAATGTAAATGACCTTTTCCTTATTCCGCACTGGATGCATCAGTGCTATGAAGGGTACTGCCGAAAGCAGCACGAGGCAATGGCGTTTGAAGAGTTCTTTGCTCTTGCTTCAGGTGGATCATCCATGCCATGGAATATGAACTACAGATCCGGGGTGGAGATAAGCCGGCCGTGGACTTGTATCAACTCTCACCCAGTGAAGTTAAGCAACTGCTGCTAGACATTCTCCAGCCACAGCAGAGTGGAAGGTAAGTGAGGCTTTTATCAGCCATAGACACTCCGAGACACAGAAACATCTGATATTTTAGCTGATAAGAATGAGAAATTAGTACAATATTGATAAGAAAATTCTGACGTTGAGCATGGTGGCATGTACCTATAATCCCAACACTTATGATGCAGAGTCAAAAGTATTGTCTGGGCTTTGTAGTGAGTACCAGGCTGGAACAGAAAGAAGTTAAATGGAACACAAGGCCACCTTCCCAGCTAGATGGCATTAGACACTGTTGAATCTAAATGTTGGGATTTGTGATTCTGTGTTGATTTGCATTTTATATGTTTTTCCAGGTATAGTTTATAATTTTCCAATTTTTTTATTATTCTGTGCAATATGTTACATTTTATACAACTGTGATTAAATTTTCTTTCTGGAGCTTTATAGCATGTTGCATCTCCTGCCAAGACTTTGTCAGAAGAAATTGGGTTTGGTAACATTATGTAGATGCACTACCTGATTCTGCCTCCCAAATAGACTATAACCATCAGAGAGAAGCCTTTTCATATACTTTACTTAGAAGAGAGTAAAAATAAAACAAGTATTTGTGGATTGCCTTAAAGTTCTTATTTTTTTTTAATTCCAGAATGAGCAGTAGTGTAATTATTTAGGCAAAGTACATATTTAGTGTATCTGTGTCAAGCATCCCCAAAACGATGAAGTAATATGCCTAGAAGAATCTAACTGGATTACCTACAAGAGAGATTGTCTATTAAAGTATGTCTGCATATATGTGTGTGTGTTTGTATGTGTGTATTCATTTATTATATACAGCATATGTATAAATATGCATATGATTACAGATATGTGCCTCACTGGCTTCTATAGCAATATATTTGAACAAAAGAGTAAGTCTCCTTGTTATACAACAGTTAACATTATAAAATGTTAGTGGTAAATGTAACAGCATCCCATGACATCCCAAGAGCTGTTTTCTGAGCTTCATGTGGATAAACTAACATGAGAGAAGAACTGACAAACATAAAAGGAAAAACTTTCTCTGATACTTTTAAAGCATGTCACATAGCTTCTGTGATTAAAACAATGTGGTATTGGTGCTGAACAGATAGGCCCACTGGAGAGAAAAGAGACCCGAGATAACCCTTCAGTAAATATACATTAAGAATTTGCTACATGGTAACATTGCCATCACAAGTAACTGGATCAAGAATGGACTTTTAAAATAAATACTTTTCACAACTGGATCATTGTTTACAAAGAGATTAAGTCAGATACTTGTTATGACACCCCAGAACCAGCTCCAAGTAGATTAGAGGTCTTCATGTAAATCATGGGACAGAGATGACATTGGTCTTCATGTAAATCATGGGACAGAGATGACATTGGTAAATTTCTCTTTAACCTTGGAGTGGGAAAGACATTAAGCATGATTTAATCAAGGGTAGGATAAGAAATAACTAATAAAACTTACCAGATATTTAAAAAAATTTTCAAGGCAAAGATATTGTCAGAAGAAAACCAAGAAACTGGACCCAAACGTTAGTACCTAAGAATTCTTAAGAACTGATAAATAGCCACCCCAAACCAAGATGAACATGAACAATATGTACATTTCACTAAATGTGGCCTTTGCCAATCTTAAAAGACATTCATATTAATATACAATTAGAACTGTATCTAGGGCATGCCAAGAGATTTCTTACCTGTCTCAGGGCCTAAAGTGAGCTTTTTCCAAGCTGTGAGGAGAAGGAACTGCCTATGTAACTGGGGGCACAGCCCCTTTTGAAGGAATTTGACATCTAAGAACTCTTTGCTTCAACCCAGGTCCTTTTAGTAATCTGCTTTGGAGATATGTTTCCAACAACAGAAAAATGTGTGTGATTAGACCATTGATTAAATCAGTGCTTATAATTGAAAATTTTAGCATTTCTTTTTTTTTGGGGGGTGGGGTTTCAAGGCAGGGTTTCTCTGTGGCTTGGAGGCTGTCCTGGAACTAGCTCTGGTAGACCAGGCTTATCTTGAACTCACAGAGATCCGTCTGCCTCTGCCTCAAGTGCTGGGATTAAAGGTGTGAACCACCCCTGCTGGGCAGATTTTAGCATTTCTATAATCTAAATAAATCTAAATGTCCATACACAAGAAACAACCAGGACAAAATGTGATATGCCACCTAACATGCACTGCACACCTTTGAAGAATGGAATTCTAAGATATATTGTAAGATGAAAAAGTGCAAAAGAATGTCAGTTCTTATTTTTAAAATGTATGTATTCATTTGTGATTAGTGCTGTTCAGGGAGGTTAAGAACAGGAATGGTGAAGCAGATACAGTGTAACAGAGTTGAGCACAGAGTAGGCCTTCCCCCAGCTGACCTCTGTGCATGGAACACCCCCTCATAAGTGGTAGGGGTGTTGCATGCACCCAGAATTAAGTAATGTATTAAAATCAGTCTATATGTGGAGGAGCTCAGAGTAGAGTGGAAACCAACAAATGAACCCAGTTCACACAAATGAGTACTACTACACTAAGGAAGATGACAAAGCCAAAGTCCCTGCTGAAATCATTCCTTCTGCTAGACACTGAAAGGCTAAGTAAGCAAAACCACACACAAATGCTGCCTCCAGTTAAAGCATGCTTCTCACCAATGATTACTCACTAGCAATCTGAATTTCAGTACAGTAAGATTGAATAGTGAGTAAATGTATTATGCCTGAAAAGGAGGTTTCTCACTGTTAGTGGCCATTCCTATAAGGGGAGGCAGGGGGTAGGTTGACTGGAATTGACAAACCAATATAAAGTCATAGTTTTACACAATAGATTCAGAAATGAACATGGATCTGTGTTTGTGCATATGCATGTGTTTTCTAGTTCTGGCCACTGAGATGCCTGCCCAAGAGCAGTGAAACTGCCACAGTAATGAGCAAACCTGAAACACTATAATAAGAAGAATCAGCTCTTCTTGGAGAAATAGTTGGTTTCAGAGAAAAGCAAAGAAAAAATGTAAGCCAGAAGCATCCTTGTGCCAGAAAGCAAAAAACATCTCAAAATGCCATAGAGATGTGTGGCTAGACACTGGAGAAACTGGAAGAGGCTCCTGGAACTCCACCTAAGATGAGGTTTTTTGTTTTTTCTAATGTGTACCTGCTAATGTTTGTAGAAGAAATACACACATAATAGGAATAGATTATAGCAGATAAGCTGATAGAAATCAGTTAGAGAAGGGACTCTGCCTTAAGGCAGAATCTGATTAATAAGTATAGATAGACTGATGGGAATAGAAAATGATCGCAGAGAAAATACAGCAGTAGCTGCAGGCAAGAACCACTGTTAGAAGTAATGTGCAGTGAAAACTTGCACAGTGCCTGAGTATTTCTCTTCAACATCTTCACAATAGAAAGAAAAACAAGTGATTTTTATTGTAGTGGACAAACCTTTCAGACTCCGTTACCCCAAAACGATAAAGATTGACATCACAGGTGATTAAGACTTCACTTCTGTTACCCTCGTTTGAGGTTTTGAAACTGACCCCCTATCTCTTTTGGATAGTCTTACCCAAATTCATTATTTTACAAGAAACCACCAGAGAAAAATCCTATGAAACAGCAGATATTACTAAGGTATGAAAACTTAAAAAATAAATAAATGAAAACCTACCACGGACGCAAGGAGCCCTCAAGACTTGGAAATTAAATGATACAGGCTGTCCTAAATTGGAGCCTAACTTGGTAGAATGTCAATAAGGCTTAAAAATAAATTTCTGTTATTGTATGGCTTTTGATTTCTTTTTTTTTTTTTTTGGTGGGGGGTTGGGGGTGAAGGGGTGGGGTGAGACAGGGTTTCTCTTGTCTGTGTAGCTTTGGAGCCTCTCCTGGCACGCAGCTCTGTAGACCAGGCTGGCCTCGAACTCACAGAGATCCGCCTGCCTCTGTCTCCCAAGTGCTGGGATTAAAGGCGTGTGTCACCAACATCCAGAAGCTTTTGATTTCTTGGTGCCAATAATTAAGCTATGATTATATAAGATGATAAGAGTGGGAGAGGGCTTGAGTAAAGAGGCATAAGAAATTTGCATTATTTTTGTGACTTCTGTAAATGTAAAGTTTTTCAAAGTAATATGACAATTTTAAAGTAGAGCTGGAGAAATGATTCACTGGCTGCTCTTAAGATGACACAACTTCAATTCCCAGCATCCACATGGTGGCTCAAAACCACTTGTAGCTCCAGTTTCAGGGAATCCAATGCCCTCTTCTGTCTTCCCACAGGCACCAGGCCTGAACGTAATAATACATGCAAAATACCCATACAGAATAGTAATAATAACAATCTTGTAAAATAATTTGCCAGTTCCATTGTGAGTATTCTCATATTCTTTTTATGTTCTAGGCAAGTAGCCATAACTTCATAGAGCTCTGAAATACATTTTTGTTATTGTCACATTTAATGAATATAGTTAAAATACAAATGCAGAGGGTATTTAGCTACCAAAGAAAAACATCACCAAGGTACCACGAGGTGCTTGACCTTGTTGCCTTTTAGCAAAACACTGAAAGCAATAGTGTAAGTCTGGATCTATCAATGGAAACTTCAGCCATCCAGAAAAGATCACTCTTAATCACTAAATTTATCAAATTGCACTGGTCCTCTGCCACAAAAACAAGCATCTTTAGCTGTTTACTCTGTCCTGTACAGCCACTTTTGTACTTAGAAATATTGCCAGTTTGTTGATCCTGACACACCTTGATCCTGACACACCTTGTATGTGATAATTGTGCATTTCAGTCTGTCTTCTTTGTAAGTACCAAGTGTAAATAGACACACACACAGGCACACACTCAATTTCAGCTTTTGCAAAATTATACTGTGTCATTGTGTGTTCTTTAAAAACAAAGCAAGTCCTGTACCTTTGGCATTTGTGAATGGTATATTAATTTAATATCTAATCTAGAATTTAGGTTTATTACTATGGTTCTGGTCATAACTCTAATGTGTAAGATTCTATATCTGGTTGACATTTAAGATTTAATACTTAGTTTTTTGAACTGAGACTTCATCCTTCTTTAAATGGGCAGCTTTTATAATATTTAAAATAAGATCATTTCATTTTGCATATATGTGTGTGTGTGTGTGTGTGTGTGTGTGTGTAGACAGACAGACAGACAGATAGGTAATACTTTTCTGAACATTTACTTGCTCATTTTTTATCAAATGTTTATTGAGCCCACTCTGGGAAGGATCTATAGGAATGATCAAGCTATATGATATCCATACCTTTCTGGTGCTTACATTTTATTAATGTGAGAACAGTATAAAATAACTGTGAAATTGGTTGTGCCCATTTTTGATAAGGGAAAATCTTCTGATGATGTAGTAAGCAACTCATAGCTTGCTAGAGAACCTCATCCTGCCTGTGAATGCTGCAAGTTGTGAGGCTGTCCTCCTCCACTAAACATGGCAGACATGAGCCACTGAAGTTTTTTTTTTACTCTTGCTCACTCTGTTGGCACACAGAACCCTGCTCTCTCCAAAAAAAAAAACAAAAAAACAAAAAAAAACTTGATTTTCAACACAGCAACTTTTCCTTTGTTCTGCAGATGTTGGCTGGATAGGCGTCAGATTGATGGGTCCTTAAACAGAACTCCCCCTGGGTTCTACGACCGGGTGTGGCAGATCCTGGAGCGCACGCCCAATGGTATCGTTGTAGCCGGGAAGCATTTGCCACAGGTAAAGTGAATAAATCCAGGAGAAAGGACCAATGGGAGGAAAGGGGTTCTCTCCCCTCTGCACTGCAGACAACTTTTCTTCTTTACAGTGTTCTAAGAATGTTCAAAGTAGGGGTGCTCAAGTCAGGATAAGCACCAAAAAACAAGTCATTGTTTGCATCGGAATTGTTTTTTATCCAGTCCATGTTTCTTTTATTTTCCAGTTTCAGTGTTTTTGTATACAGAAAAGCTTTACCAAATGGGTAATTGCTGAGTTGTATCTCTGTCCTTGTATTGGAGTATTTCAGATGCTTCCAGAACCTTCTCTTTATAGATAACACATGATGAAATCTCTTATTGAGCAAGCTGTCTTTTCTCGTTCAGTTATTTGTAAATTTAGGGCTTCTTAAGTGTATTGGCTTGCTTTCTATTGCTATGATAGACACTATGACCAAAAACAACTTGTGGGGAAAAGGGCTTATTTCATTTTCAGTTTCTAGTCTAGCATGAAGGGAAATCAGGACAGGAACTCCAGACAGGAACTGAAGCAGAAACAGAGGAGTGCTGCTTACTGCCTTGATCCTCAGGGCTTGCTCAGCCTTTTTTTTTTTTTTAACTTTCTTTTTATTTATTCTTTGTGTCTCTCATATCATATCTCAATTCCATTCATTTCCTGTCCCTGTGTATCTGCCCTGTGTCCTTGCGGCCCAAGGGGCCTTACGATGTGTGGATTAGGGAAGCGCTGCTGAGACACAGCACTGGGCTGAGATATAGTCTTTCGGGTTCCTTGTGTTGTGACTTATGGATGGTGTTGAGGAACTGCTGACCCTCCTGTGCATGGATGGTTTTCTTGATTGTATAATATGGCTTGTTTCTTTGATGTGATATTTATTTATTTAGTCCTGGTACTTAACTCAACTCTACTTATACAGAAGCAGAAATGGAGTGTATATCTGCTTGTAGTATTGAAATGTAACCATATTAACTTTGAGGTGGCTCTTTAGATGAAAAACAAAAATGTCACAGATGAACCTGTATGTGTTTTGCTTATACAGACACAAGAGTGTCTGTGAAACAGCTCACAAGGAAAAGGGAGGAAGTGTCTAAAGATCTGTTACAGACTCTTCATTGATCCCCTCCCCCCTTAGCCATTCAAACTTTAAATTGTGTCACAAGTCTATTCTTACTCAAAAACTGAATTCAAAAGTTGGGTGCTCTAGCCAGCCTGTCACCTGACAACCATGACAGCACCTCTGCTGTCAGCCCTGATGCTTCCTTCTCATTCCTGGCCTCATTGGCAGTGCAGTGTGGCCACCTGTGGACACCTGTCTCAACCCCCACCCCACCATACCAGTCAGGCTCCATTTGATTCTGTGATGGCCTCAGCTGTGTGTACCAGCCTCTCTCTGCATTAAAAATATATACATGTATATTAGGTATTGTTTCAAGTGCCATTTAGTTCTGGTTACAATTCTGTGTGAACTTTTTTTCTTTCTTGTTAATTTTTTAAGTTAGGATACAGAGTAATGAGTTTCATTATTAGATTTTCATATATATGTGTCAGTATACTTTGCTCTCATTCCCTCCCCCACTGCCCTTTTCCATGTGTGCCTCTGGCTAAGCCCCTTCCTTCTCCCAGACAATCCCTTCTGCTTTATGTCACGTATAATCTATTACACCTTCCCTTCCCCCACTTGCTTAAGATGGCTTTCTCCCCTCTCATGATCTACATTACAGTTTCATTATGTGTGTATGTGTGTGTGTACATAATGTGCACACACACACACACACACACACACACACACACACACACACACACACACACACACACCTGGTTTCAAGTATAAGAGAAAAACATGAGTCTAAGTCAGCCTTCTGTTTCTTAATATAATGCTTTCTGGTTTGATCCATTTTCATACAACTGTCATGATTTCATTTTCTGTGTCTTTTTGTTTTGATTTTTTAGGTTAATATACAAAGTAATGGGTTTCAGCACAATATATTCACTCATGTGTTGTCATACTTTGTTCTCAGTTCCGTTCCTCAGCTGTGCTCCCCTATACCCCCTGCCCCCTCAAGCTGGTTCCTTTCTTCCTACCTTCTGCTTTCTTACTACATGTGTTCCGTTACCCTCTCTACTTCCCTGGCTCTTAAGATCTCTTTCTCTCCTCTCAGGGTCCCCCTTTTGATTTTTGTGGTGCATGCACATACACACATTCTCTCTCTCTCTCTCTCTCTCTCTCTCTCTCTCTCTCTCTCTCTCTCTCACACACACACACACACACACACACACACACACTTTTAAATCTAGGTTTCTGTGTGAGAGAAATTTATTCAGAATTTGTTTTTCTCAGTCTGGCTTAACAAAACCATTTCTAGTTTTATCAATTTGTGGCAAATATTTGACAGTTTTCTTATTTTTGTGGTATCGTCATCTAGCTTTACTATGAGGGCAATGCTAGCTTCCTAGAATGGATTTGAAAATAAGAAAAATCTATCTTATGATCTGTTTAAGAAGCATTGGCATTAGGTCTTATTTAAAGGTTTGGGAGAATTTGACAGTGAATCCATCCATTCCTGCAGTTTTCATCAGGGTCTTTGGCTGCTTCAGTCTCATTGATTGTTATAGACCTGGATTCTAGGTGTTGTTCTTTTAGTCTCCATTTCATTAATTTCTACCCTGCTCTGTATTGTTTGTTGCCATCTATTGCTTTGGGGTTTAGAGTGTTCTTTTTTCTAAGACCTTGTGATGCATCATTAGGTTATTTATTGAAAAAATCTTTTTATTTTTAGCTTATTTTTATTATTCTTAACTATGTATATTGGATTGGTCAGGTTTCTATAGAGTAACAGAACTTACAGTGTAGTGTGTGTGTGTGTGTGTGTGTGTGTGTGTGTGTGTGTGTGTGTAATGATGATTACAGGCTGCAGTCCAGCTAACCCAACAATGGCAGGCTGTGAACAGAAAGTTCAAAAACCCCAGTAGTTTTTCAGTCCACAAGGCTAGACATCTCAGCTGGTCTTCAGTCTATGCTGGAATCCTGAAGAAGTGTAGGCTCTAATGCCAGTGAAGTAATAGACTTGCTAACCAGGTGAAAGCAAGCAGACGGATAGCAAAATCTTCTTTCTTCCATGTCCTTAGAGGCTTCCAGCAGAAAGGTGTGTGCCAGATTAGAGTTGTGTCTTCCTGCCTCTAGACCTAGATTAAAGGCATACGTTCTCCAGCCTATATACTGCCAGCAGCAGCAGCAGCAGCAGAACAATCATAGAAACGTTAGGTCAAGGTGTAGCCTATGAGATGGGAAGTAACGGGCTACATTTTCTTAATTAGAACACTCATGTTCTCCTTTATGAAATTTAAAGGACTAGGGAAGATTTAGTAGGAAATTAAGAATAGAGAGCTTAACTGAATAGAGCAATGAAGTATACACACAGTCTTTCACTCTCCTCAAATTAGACATATAATCTCTGATTCATAATCACTCATTGATCAGCCTATGAGATGAGACAAGTGATAACAAGTTAGGCATACTGGAAAGTATGCTTGGAATAATCACAATGTAGCTTAACTTGCAAAAGCATCTGCTCTACACCCAGAAGAACCCATAACCACTGGACACTTTGAACTAACCCTAGCCCTAACAAGCATAATCTACTTCTATGTAAATTAAAGCATTCATATAAATAGAAGTATTAGTGAAAGAAACTCACTTTTAGGAGTTATAGAGAGAGTATCATCAGGGAAAGTTGAAAGACAGATTTAAAATACCTCAAGACTGGGGATTGAAGCATGTCTTTTCCCAGCTTGAAAGAAATGGATTAAAGGCCTGTGTGCTGGGTATATGCACATGAGTGCAGGTGCCCACAGAGACTAGAGGTGTCAGAATTCCCTTGGAGCTGGCTGTGAGCCACCAGACATGGGGCTGGGTTTGGAACTCAGTTCCTCTGGAAGAACAGTGTTCTTAACCACTGAGCTATCCCTCCAGCTGCCCCCCCCCATTTGATGAAAGTATCATATAATCTTTCTTTTTTAGAACTGCCTTAGCTCAAAGATTCTGGTAAATTGTACTTTCTTTATTATTTGATTCTAAAAGTTTATAATTTTCCGCTTAATTTCTTCAGTGGCCAACTGGTCATTCAGGTGTTGTTCATTCTCTACATGTTTATGCAGTTTCTATAGTTTTTCTTGCTGCTGATTTCTAGTTTTATTAAAGTTTTGTCTGATAAGACAAGAACTTTTTTCTATGTATTTATTTTTGTGTTTGTTAAGACTTGATTTGTGGCTTAGAATGTGATCTGTATTTTAAAAAGTTCCATAAGCTGCTAAGAAAGATATGTATTCTGTATCTGTTAGTGGAATGTTCTGACATATCTATTATTTGATCTGTGTTATAGTTTATCTATCTTGGTTTCATTTCCTACTGCTGTGATAAAATACTCTGGTAAAAGCAACTTAAGGGAGAAAGGTGTATTTGGCTCACAGTTCCAGATTGTGTCGATCATTGCAGAGCAGTCAAGTGGCAAGGACTTGAAGCAGATAATCCTATTCTATTCATAATCAAGAGCAGAGAGTAATGAATCAATGTGTGCATGTTGGTATTCCATTTCATATACATTTCATATACAGAGAATGGTATTACCCACAGAGGACAAGTCTTCCTGATAGTCAAGATCATCCCCCACAGAAGTGCCTACAGCTGACTTAGTGTAGAAAGTCCTTCATTGAGAGTACCTAGTGGTTTTGGATTATGTCAGGTTGACAACTAAAACTAGCTATCATGAGCTCTGAAGTCCCTTGCACTATCTATCTGAAGATAACAGTTGAGTGCTGAAGTTACCCACTATTATATTAGGACCTGCATTACATGTTATATCTGTTTGTTTTTATTTATGGAATTTGGAGTCCCAACATTTGGTGTATATATATTTACAACTGTTATGGTTTTGTGGTGGATTGTTCCCTTTATCAGTGTTACTGTAATGACCTTATTTATCTCCTCTGATTTTGATTTAAGTCTAATTTATCAACTATCATAGTAGTTACTTCAGCTCTAGCTGCTGCTCACCTAATAGACTGACTTCCATTGACTCTGAGTTTGTGGGTATCTTTACCAGTGAGGTGTGTTTCTTGGAGACAACAAATAATTAGGTTCAGTTTTTAAATCCAATCATCAATCCAGTTTGTGTCTCTTTATTGGCAAGTTGAGACTGTTTACATTGAAGATTATTTAGGGATGTGTACTAATTCCTGTGATTTTGTTGGTGTGCTTTTCCATTGGTTTACTGATTTAGACATGATCAGTTCCTCCTTAGCTCTTGTTTGTTCATCTTCTATTCCTTTTATGAAATTAATTCTTTACTGGGCTGTTATGATTCTGACTGCCCTCCACAAGATCACACAGAGGCAATGTCTAGCTCTCTATCTTAATCCTGCTTCAAGAAAGGTACTTTATTATTCCCTGAAATTCAGGATGAGGAAACCAAAACAGTAGAATAATTTCCCCCAGGGGCCCACACTCAGTAAGTAACTGACAACTGTTAGTTTGGCTTCTGAGCCTTTTCTCTTTACCTCTCTGCTCTACTCTAGGTTCTTTCAGAAGAGTGGAAAATAAGGCTAGTTTGATATCTCATCTCTATGATTAACTTTCATCAATGCCTAGGAGCTAGACTGCCTTTCTAATAAGATATCTTAGGAAGTTAATATAAAACTAGAAAATAGTCTTTTTTTCCTTCCATCACCACATTCACCCTTTTGTTAGACATCTAAGAACTCACAGTAGAGAACTGTCCTGGCAGCCAAGTTTCAGGTTTCCCAAATCAGGTACTACTTGTAACAATAAATGTATTATACTGACTGTGGAATACAATAATTGTACTAAATATTGGACTGAGGCATCATTACAGTAGATTGAATACCTTTCTGTCACCTATGTCAAGAAGAAGGGCTTCCTCAATCCTAGTCTAAGTAACAAATAGATGCACTTTTTAAAGCTATGGCTAAGTTCCCTGTAAACCACTGGGAAGAAAGAAAGTGGGTCCTGTCTTCTGCATCTCTTGGAATAATGCTACTGATCTTCCTGGCACACAAGCTTACCATTAGGGTTTCTCCTTCCTGTCCTCAGGGCTGCTCTCTGTTATATTTACTTTTCTCACCACCAAGCACCTGGCTCTGAGCAACAAAGGGAGGAAAGGTCTATTGTAGCTCATGGTTCAAAGGAAGGCAGTTCTCTGTGACAGTTAAGAGGGTGACAGTGAGAACAGTTGGGTTCAAGGTAGTGAGCGAGAAGCAGGAAGTGGGGAACGATAGAACTTAACAGCCTTTGTCTTTTATTCAGACTGCAGCTCTTGCTGCCTGCATCTAGGCTGGGTCTTACTCACTCAAACTTTTCTGGAAACATCCTCACAGCACACCGAAGGTGTTCCTCATTAATGCTCCATGTGCTTCTTAATCCAATAACATTGACAGTCACACTTGGCCACCATGCTCTCCATGCTCTGACATGGATGGGACCCAGTATTCTCAGTGATTTGTCCTTAACAAAAGGCAAAGGGAAAGGTTCTTTCAGTTTTGCCTCTGCCTCTTTTTTTCCTGCCATTTCTGCACATGATTTTTGCTTATTCGTAGCATTTTTCTGTTGGAATCTTGGGGGAAAAAAAAACAAAAGAAATGTTATAAATTCAATAGCAATGACTTAGACTCTAAAGTCCAACAGCAAGCATAACTTCTCATGTTAATTCTGGATGCAATGTGTGTTCTATTCATAGTCTCAGTTTCTAGCTGTTACTTTTATTTATGGAGTAGATTTTTAATACAGTCCTTTCCCCTAAAATTATTAGCATAATGAAGATAATTACTAAAAGTGGGAGGCTTAATTTATCACAATAGTTGGCTGGCTGGCTTCAGTAGTTTGACATATATAAAATTTAGTAACAAGAGTGAAAATGATCTCTCTGGTCTTATAGAAACTGGAAAGATTATTGATTAGAAAATGAAATTCCTCTATTAAATGATACACAGAGGATGACATTCAGCATGTTAATGTGGAGCTTTTTTCTTTTTTTTTCTTTTTCAGCAACCAACCTTGTCGGATATGACCATGTATGAGATGAATTTTTCTCTCCTTGTTGAAGACATATTGGGAAACATTGACCAGCCAAAGTACAGACAGATCATTGTAGAGGTTTGTATTTAAAAAAAAAAAAAAGTAGATCACTGAAGGCTTGCTTTCTGTCTGCTCAGTGAAGAATAATACAGAAAAACTACCATCTCCCCCTGAAACCAAGAACTCTGCCCATCACCTGCCAGCTCCTCCGAAAGAGTCATCAAGAAGACAGACATCCTTGATCTGGTTCAAATCCCTTGTCCTATGGTTCAAGTACCTTAAACTCCCTTAGGTGGAAAAACCAAACAGACCACTCACCCAGCTGCACTCATCCCGCCACAGCCAGCGCATCAGCGGAGCCATAACGGCAGAGGGAGAAATCATTGCCTTCCATTTAGTGTTTAGCCTTTCCTATTTATAGGAATAATACACTACAATTATAGAATATTAGAAGAATTTAGAGAATTATGGGGAGCAAGAGATCCTTGCTGCTCATGTTCCCAAGGGCATCTTTCCAAGCATGGTCTGTGAAGAGAAGACATTGTGTAGCACACTAAAGTACATGAACCTGTGAGCACATTCACACACTTGCCCTCAGTCCCATATAACACTGTACAGTGAGTTCCTGAAATGGAGAATTTAATGTATGACCAATGCTCCCACTCTCTCTTTCTTGGCAATGTCTCTATCAGACATTATATTCTTGCAAGTAACTCATATGTCTTATTGACATAGAATCTAGCAGCAAATATTAAGGTAGATTTGGCCCCTGCTCAGCCCATTGTTTCTGGAGCTGCAGTCAAACCTGAGTGATGATATTCAGTATCATCTCTAGCCCAGGATGTGAAATAGGATTGTCCAAGCATTCACACAGCAGGCAGGAGGAACAATGCAGAGATGGAGGTCCAGAAAGGCAGGGTTAGAAAGATACTTTCTTGTGCCATATCCTTAGCTTTTCATGTCCAGTGTCCAGGGAAGGTAGTCTTCTCATTGACCTCTGATGACCTTGGTGCCTTTCCTCTGACTGAAGAAATTTCCTTTAGAACTGCAACACAAGAACACAAGATCTCTGTCTAAAGCCCACCCCGCCCATAGGTCTGCGTGCCGCATTGTGACCCCTGGGTTTTACTGTAGTGTCTTCAGGTTCTGCCTCGCAGCATTTAGATAAGATGTACCCAGTAAGATTCCTAAACTTAGAACTAGGAAGTCTTTGCGGTTAGTGTACAAAGCATTAGGTTCATCAGAAGGCCCTTACTAATTACCACATACATGACTACAGTCTGTCTATGACCATTTGTTGTCTAAACTGAGCATTATAAGCCAGTTCTGGTATCTCAGACCTTTAATCCCAGCACTTGGGGGTGGGGAGGGCGGGTGTTCATCTTTGTGAGTTCCAGGCCAGCCTGGTCTACATAGTGAGTTCCAGGACAGCCAGAGCTATGTAAATGTACATACTGCATGCACATACACAATCAAAAAATAAAATTTTATCTGGGGATAAATTATGGTGCAGCCAAATAGGTTGATGAAGGCAAGCTCTTGGCCAGCTGAGTTTTCTCTCCATCCCCAAAATGTCATCTTCAAAAAACTACCAGTGACTCAAAGATCTCTCTGTGGCTACAGGATACTGTGATAAACGTGCATGTTCCAAATAGAACAGGTGCTACTGATGTTCAGAGTTAGGATTCTGTCCATATTGCTTCATAATACAGAGTGCTGCCAATCAGATCCCTGATGAAACCCTGTCTAGGCTGTGTCACTGTTGTGGTTCATGTCAGTGGCTTTCAATATCCATCTCTTGTAGTTACTAATGGTCGTGTCTATTGTGCTGGAAAGAAACCCTGAACTAGAATTTCAAGACAAGGTGGATCTAGACAGACTGGTCAAAGAAGCATTTCATGAGTTCCAAAAGGATGAGAGTCGGCTAAAGGAAATGGAGAAACAAGTAAGTGGAAAGGACGGCATTCGGACAAAGCTTTCATTGTCTTAGCTTTTGCAATGGCCTCTAATCTTATTTCACATCCCAGAGTGCAAATTTAGAATGCTTGAGAGACAGTCAGACTCACTTGAGGAATTAATATTACTTTTTAGCTAATTACTAGTTGATTGAGCTATGAAGTTCTGACAAAAGAAAAAAGAAATCTAAGATGAGATAATTTTTTTATGCGGCTGACAATTAAAATGTGTTTTGCCAGAGAGAATCCACTGATTCCAGAAGGCTGTAAAATAAATTCAGAGGAAGATGGGAGTGTAGAGTGGGCAACACTGGAGCTATGTAATCCCTTCTGGGCTCTCTGCTTAATATTGTATGCTCATCTGTGAAAGGGTTCCCTAAGTAAATAAAAATTACTAGCAAAGAGAAGGCTGCTAAAAATGTCTGCTTTTGTTTTCTATGCTGAGAAGACGCCTGGGGAAAAGGAAAGCAAAGTGTGGGAAGCTCCTAATTTCCATGAGGAAACTTTCTGCAAATGTATTTCCCTCTTAGGCAACTGCTGATTTCAGCTGTCAATTCCAAGGACTTGTTTACTCTCTTCTTTTGTAGGATGATATGACCTCCTTCTACAACACGCCCCCACTGGGAAAACGGGGAACCTGCAGCTATCTGATGAAGGTTGTGGTGAACTTGCTGCTAGAAGGAGAAGTTAAGCCAAGCAATGGGGACTCGTGTCTGGTTAGCTAGCCAGGGGGTGTAGGAAGCGCAGGTGATAGCTTTCCAGCTGTGCCTTTTCTGTTGGAGCTAATCCAGGCAGCCAGTAATGAGTGAACTAAAGAGTTAGTGAGGTAGATGTTGTATTCTGTTTGCCATTATTTTTTGCATGCCAGCTGCAGTTGAATGGTAAGCAGTGATTGGAATCAAGTGAAACCCCAGTTTTCATGATTTGTGCCAGCTACCATAATCTTCACTGAACCACAGAAATAGCTTGTGAATTGAAAATTCACTACTGCATGTTTTGTGATCAAAAATTCCATCGAAATCCTGCTTCCTTTAGACCAAATTTTTGCCTTCTGGCCATTAAAACAAACGTGCCAGCTGGTGATGCTTTACTGGACTTAGGCAGTATTGAGAGAATGTACCCACCCCTGTTGTACTCAAAAAGCAAGATCAGCAATGCACATCAAAAAAAAAGCAAAACTGACCCCCTGATATTTAACCTCAGAAGCTGCATTATTAATAATGCTGTACAAAACTCTTAGTTTTTACCTATAAACATGACTATGGTTTGGTATTGTGCTAAGTATAAGGGCTGGTCTAAGATAGAATATATCAAGCATTTTATGAGCATCTGTTAAATATAGGATTACAGAAGTGTATTAACTGCACTCATATACATCCCACATGCAGGCACATACACCTACACATAATTACAAATAATAATAAATATAAAAACTTTTAAGTAGTTAAATTTGTAAAAGCAAAGTTGAAAGTCAAAAAATTCTGTTTCTGAACTAACAAATGTGTCTGGAAACATTCTTTGTTCAAGTCTACAATACTGAACTTAATAACCCTGAATGTTTTCATTTAATTGATTTGGACATGGAATTAGCTGCCAAATTTACCTAAGCAAGTAGATTAAATATTTAAATCTTATTAATGTATTTTCTTCCTAGATGTCACATGTGGTCCACTTGCTTGGGCTCTGATCCCAACAAGCATTGTTTTTTCTGACAGTCTTACTGAGTTTCACCTAAGACATCAGGTTTGTCACATAAAATTTGTAACCCAGTGTTAGAGTCTGAAAGATTAAGAAGGGACAAGTGGTTTTTCTAGTCAGCTGACACCAAGTAAATGGATGTATGAACACCTGAAGAAATGCAGCCCAACACAGCTCCAACCAGTTTGGGGTATGGCTGGCTCCTAGATTATGTATAGGACACTATGTATGTCAGTCAGCAAAGCTGGGAATAATGGTACAATTCAGCCTTGCAAGCTAGACAAAGAAGAGAAATACCTGACTCAGTATGTGAAGAGAAGTTATGAAAAGATGGTCCAGAGGAAGCCACTTACAAAACTTAAGCCAGAAAAACATAGTTAGTTGTTAATCCCATGGAGAGAGAATAAGTTCTGATGGCTGATGGGTAGGGAAGAGAAATTAAAGAATGGCAGAGAGGAAAAGCCCTTGAAATATTTAATACTTGTTAAAATTCAGAAGGAAGTAAATACTTGTATCCTTAAGAATTAAATTTTTTGATTAGCTGAGCAAAGTTGCAAAAAACAGCTCTTAGTTAAAATAGACATCACTTGCAAGTCTGTTTCTGAACAAGCACTTAGTTTCCTGTTACACATGCTAAGTTTTGACATTTTCTGCTGCTGCTCAAAAGAACTGTGTCAACTTTTTAAAATGTGAAATGCAAAATTTATTGTTCTGCAAGGTATTTTGGGGTGATCAATAAATCTTGATGTTCCTCTATCAGAAGCGGTGTCTGCTTTCTAATTAGAAAAGCAAAATAATCTTAAGAATTAGAGCACAGAACTCATGAAATTTAGAAGTCACATTTGATCTACAGAGCCCACATGTTTTTACAGCTGTGCTAGAGGCTGACTGAAATATTAGCACATGTACTGAGGCATGACAAGCCTTAAACCTGATTTAAAGCTGCTCTGTCACACTGGCAGATTCTCTGTGTTAAGTTTATTGTACAATCAACATCTGTTGGAAACTCCTGACTGCATATCAAATCCAACTGCATTTCCAGAGCATTGTTAGAAGCATGGTGTCTTCCAGACTTCCTTCCATTTTATTTAAGACTTTTAAAAAAGTGGTATTTCAGCCTTTAAAATCAAAATATGAGCCCATCTTGATATCATCTTTGATAAGCTTTCAATGCTTTATGGGTACCAATAAACATTTGTTGAATATCTGAATAATTCAACTTTCCACCCGAGTCTTAAAAAATATATTTAGACACACTGCTAAGCCCTCCGTGAACATGAATGTTAAATAGATGCCATATAAAAGTCTAAGAGGCAGCACCGTGTGGAAACAGCCCTAGCAGCAGAGATGCACCCCATTCAAATGAAGGAGAGGCTGGAAGCAACATAGTAGCCTGCAGCCAGACTATTAGAGCCCTGGCTGGGAAACCAAACGTGTGAATGAGAAAGGAGGGAAGCCAGATTTGTACAACAGCAGCAGCAGCAGCCTTCACACAAGGGGATGGGTACCACATAAACTTAGAAAAGCAGCAAAGAGACAAAAGAGCTGCAGGGATTTGTCTATGGCCCTCATATTCTGGCCTCCCAGAAGCTGAATGGGTCTATGGGTAAATTATGAAAAACTCTAGAGCATTTGGAGGTTCAGATGAGGGTGGGGTCGGCATCAGGAAGGAAGAAAGGAAAATGTTCTTCCAGAGTGACAGCTCTTCTCCCAGCCCATGTTCCAGCATCCCATCTTATACCCCAACAGAGCCAGTGCCAGCCCCTAGGTTAGGAAGGAGCCCTTTCTAAATAACCCAACCATGGACCCCAAATGCATGATTCTTTGTACAAGTACAACTCAAGGACATGTGGCTCAGAATGAACTGGATTTCATGACCACTGTACTCATCAACTTACAGCTTCAGTCTCCTGCACAGGACCTGCAAAAGATCAATCCAGCCAAAATTCTGGAATAGGTGGAGGTACTCCCCAGGCCTCATCCTCCCTGAGGAGCTACTGGCAGTTAGTTGCTGGGGAGGGAGAATCATTCTCTCTTGAATGGTAGAGTTGCCATGCTCCCGTGGAGGGCCCCATACTCCTGAGCAACACTGATTGAATTTAGTGGATATCAAAAACAAAGGATGTCATTTATGGATGGAGCTTTGTTAGGGGGACTTTGGATAAATTAAAGGGGGGAAGGGAGGTTTGATCATGCTTAGTTTATATTAGTAAAGTTTTCAATAAAAAGGGAAGTTATTATTGGAAATTTTAAATTACCAGGAAAGTATCTGGGCAGAAGGCTCAAGAAGAAAGAAAAATGGCAATCTCCTACAATGCAATTTGTAGTTCAACATCAGACATGGCATCAAATTGCATTGTATTCTATTCACCTGTAACTAGAATGCACAGAACAGCACTGTCACAGAAACTGCTGTGTACACCTGTTATGATAAATCTTTCCGCCATAAGCCACTGAGCCCCACACCCATGTGTACGCTTTATGCCAGCCGCCCACCCGAGTTAGGGCCCAAATGAATACACAGAAACTTGTATTAGGTTCAAAGCTGCTTGGCCAATGACTAGGATTCTCATCTGCTAGCTCAGTCTTAATTATCATAAATCTATATATTTTATAAGACTTATTGGACACCTATTGGCGTCCCTCCTTGCCAGTGGCTCACATCCCGCCGCTGGAGGAGGCGCAGAGGGGAAAAGGGGACACTTCCTATTTCCTTTGCTTAAATATGAGTCTCCTTGCTATGTCACTTCCTGCCTGGATCACCACTTCTCTACTACATTTCCCAGAATCCTCTTTGACTCCTAGTCCTGTCTAACTTGCTTCCATTGGCCAAACAGTATTTTATTCAACAATGAGATAAACATACACAGTACTGTCCCCATCATACACCAGTGTCTACTACAGACCAGGATCATAGCTGGGCACTGACTGCATTCTGTGAAATGGAAACAGACATCCAAATGGCCCTCCGAGTCCTGTCTTGACCCTCAATGCTTGCCCCTCCCTCCTCCCTGTGCATGCAGCATGGAATGACAGCACAGAAAAGGTGTGGAAGATGGCCAGACCATTTTCATCTAGGTGCCTAGCTGGAGGACAGTCTATAGCTGCTCTAGATCCTGCCCCACACATTGGTGGTGAACAAGGCTTCAGTCAGCAGAAACTACCCTAGTTACTTAGGAAGATTTTAAGGAATGTTTTAACCAGGTATATGTGAGTTAGGGAACTGAAAGGGTGTGAAACGTTATATTTGTGTGGAGGCAGTGGCTGTTTTGCAGCAGTGTAAGTGTTAAGTAGGACAGTGTCCAGAAAGAAGGGAAACAGACTGGATGAAGAGTGGGATAATCTCACCACTAATTATGAATACTTGGTCCCCCTCAAACAGAGAATTCCTTTTCCTTTTTCTGAAGGATTTTCTTGGAGCTAAACTTGCTGGGTGCTAAGACAATCTATCACATACTTCAGGACAGGAGTAGAACCAGCAGCCAATAACCAGACCAAAACAGATGAGAGCCTGCCTTTGGGAATTTTGAGATTCCTGTATTTTCTTTTGAGACAGGGTCTGGACTGTCCACAGTCTTGCTATGTACACCAAGTTTGCCTTGAACCAACCATCTACCTTCTGAGTATTGGGATTACCAGGCCTGTACCAGCACACCTGGCTTGAAATTCCTTTCTGAATTGAAATTTTCAGAATATCTGGACTGTAATCAAGTAAGATTACACATAAGATACACATAAGATGGCTAAAACCAGATTCATAGAGAAAGTTATAGCTTTAAACATATTGCCAACAAAATAGAACAAATAACGAATTAAGGAGTAATCTCCCTAATGTGAAATTTGCAGTAAACACAAGGAAAGCAGAGTGAATGTGATAGAGTGAGCAGAAAAATAAATCCAAGATCCAAGTACACTGTACCCTCACCCACAATGTAATATGATGTTAGACAAGCATGCATTGTTGAGATAACACCCATACTACCTCAGTGTTTTGTAGTGAGAACACTTACATGTGCTCCCTTATTGACACATACAATTCATTATTAACCACAGTCACTGTGTCTTGAAGAAAATGTGACCTAGCTACAATACCAATTAGTTCAGTCAATCAAAAACTTACTCATCTTTTGTCTTTCTTTCCTGGCAGATCCTAAAAGGATAGCTATGGAAGAAAAGGGGCCAGAGATTATTAATTACCAGTAGTAGGGCATCCTGTAGCCATTAAGCTAATATCTTAAAGACAATAGGAGAGATTCAAGCTCTCTGAACTCCTGGCAAGATGGAATGGGCTTCCATATATGGTCCTGACACATTCCCTATCTAGAAGCTCATTAATATTCATGATCTTAACAGGGCACAGTGGTGCACACCTGTAATCCTAATGCTCAGGAGTTAGAAGTGAAGGGACCAGCTCCCCATTTCAGCAGCCATAACAGCCTAACACGTGCTTGCCTGACCTTGCCTTGGTCACTAGGAGGTCAGATGCCTGACTCATGGCAAGGAACCAATCAGAAGTTAGCTGGTGGTGCTGTGCTTTACAGCTCTGGGTGTGCTTTACGGACAAGTGCACAGCAATGACTACAGAGCATAGCAATCACCCTGGGAGGGCCTATGGGCCATAACAACCAGTTGGCCAATCAACACAGGGCAAACCCTCCAAGCCTGAGGCACACCAATCCTGAGCCTGTGTGTACCCCTAGACACTCCCCTTATGCTGCCCTATAAGATCTCTATCCCGTGCCTTCTCGGCATCTTTTCCCAGCCATCCACCATGGTGGATGGATGAAAGACCCAAGCTAACATGGGGTTAGCTCATTAAACAACTGCAATAAAAGACTCATTGCTTTTGCATCAAAATGGGCCTCTTGGTGATTTGGGGATCCAGAATTTGGGCACAGCAGAAGCAGGGGATTATAGTTCAAGACTAGTCTGGGTTGCTAAGGGAATTCCTGGATTTGGTTCAGCCACGTGGTTGCATGCCAAGGTCAGGAGAAGATATGTTAGGGGTTATTTTAGGTTTCTAGTTACTGTGATAAAGACCATGACTATAAACAACCTGGAGAGGAAAGGGTTTTTCCCAGCTTGAAATTCTCAGGTCATGGTCCATCATCAAAGGAAGGCAAGAACCTGGAAGCAGAGGCCATGGAGGAGTGCTGCTTAGTGGCTTGTTCTTTTTCTACCTGCATAAGAGTGATTACTATTAGTCATGCAACAGAGTCAATATTTGAAATCTCCTCCAAAGAAATTAGTCCATTACTTTGAATTTAGCTTCAGGTAAATTCTTAGGACCAGGAAAAAAACAGCTACTTTCTTTGCCCAAATATCACAAAAATGGTCTCTAGCCCAGCTGTTCATTTGTTTCTTTCTAAAATCTCTTGAGTTGGATTTTCCCAGTCTGCATAGTTCTCAGCACTATTGTCTTCCAGGCTCTTAATGGATTGGCCGATTAAGTTCTGCTTACATCATCTAACTGCTTTCCCAGTTCAAAGTACTTTTTCACAGTCCTTCCCAAAACATGGTCGTGTCTACCACAGCAGCACCCATAACCTGGTACCAGTTTCTGTCCTCACTATTCTGTGTTGCTGTGACAAAATGCCAGGACTAATACAATGAATCATTTGATTTGCCTACAGTTTCAGAGGACTAGAGTCCACGATGGCAGAGAAAAGACCTAGTAGCAGGAACAGCTGAGAGCTCACATCTGGATCCACAAGCAGGAGGCAGAGAGAGTTAACCAAAAAGAAAAAAAAAATGACACAGCCTTTTGAAATTGCAAAACCAAACCCCAGTGACATACTTCTTTCAGCAAGGCCACACCTCCTAATCCTCCCCAAAGAGCCACCAACTGGAGAACAAGTATTCAAAAGGGACATTGTTGTAAGGATTCAGGCAGTATGCTGGCCTGTCCCTGTCACCTGGCAGAATGCACTCTGGCAGTACTCTGGTCAGCCCAGGGTTCCATGTATACTAGTCTGCAAGCAGGTGCAAAGGACCCCTTTAAAAGACAGCCCCTGCCCACTTATGTTCTCTTGCTCTCTTTCTGCCTCTTGCTGTTCTTTCTGCTCTTTTACTGCTCTTACTCTTTCTGCTTTTTCTGCTCTTTCTCTCTCTCTGCTCTCTTCTCTTTCTGCTCCTGTCTCCCTCTTCTCTTCTGTCCTCCCTCTGTGTCTCTACCTCTTTTTTCTTTCCTTCCCCCTCCTTCCCCTTTCTAATAAAACTACTCACTCAAGCTCTGTCTGCCTGGTGTGTTTGTCCCCTCGCCTTAGTCCCCCTCCCCTGCCATGGAATCCACCGTGTTCCCCACGCAGGAACCCCCTTCCAGCTTTATCCTAACATTGGTGCAAAATAACAATAATTTCCATCGAAACCATGACTGAGGCTTTCTATATGATGCTCTTGCACTAATCCTAGAGAGAAAGCTCATGGGTCAAAAGCCCTGAGGGCTGAGAGAGGGAAGCAGTCAAGGGAGGCAGACCTCAGAAGGACCAATAGTAATGCTTATTCTAAATGGTTCTTTTCAACCCTGAGGTGCAGTGCTGAAGCATACATCTTCCATGGGGAGGTTATCTTTTATTTTCCAATTAGATGCTATACCACTCCTCTGTGCCTACCTTCCCCAGACAACATCAAAAAGAAATGAGATCTAGAGAGGTTGTAAAGACATTCTTTTTTCTGCTATAAGAGAGAAAATGATGTTATCCTGGGGATCTTGGGATCCTAATATTAATTGCTAATTGTATATAATCAAACTATAGAATAGCTTCCCTATTGGTACTACTGGTAATTAATAATCTCTGGCCCCTTTTCTTCCATAGCTATCCTTTTAGGATCTGCCAGGAAAGAAAGACAAAAGATGAGCAGGTCAATTTTTTTTAGATCAATTTTTGTCACTCAGAGATTATATCCTTCCACTAAATATTTACCTTCTGCCTATCCATGGTCAGGCTCAAGTCTCACTATTTTCTTACATGCTCTGAAGCAAAATGGGATGTCTATAAACACTTTTTTCAGTTTGTAAACCAACTTTCACTTCTCCTTAATGTCTGTCTCTATGAGTTAGCTCAGGCTAGTCACAATCTTCAAGCTCTGGTCTCTTATCTCAAATGTGTCGCCTGTCCTTGTCTTTTACCAGAGAGGCATCTTTAAGTCCTCTTGCCCTCAAGACTCTTGAAGTTCTGTATGTTTTTATTCTGGAATGTCTGAGATGTCAAGTCATTCCATTCAGTTGTGGGCTCAGTGTCTTTTAGATGCCAGCTGGTTACCTCTGGATGGCCTGGCCAAGGTGGAGAATGGCTCCTAGTTTGTATAAGATGTAGGCTCTGGGTGGGCCCACACCTATTCTGAGAGCTAATGAAATGTGCCTGGTGCCAGAAGGCTGGGGCCCTTGTGGAATGTCTGAGGGTTTGTATACATGCCTAGGGACTGGTGAGAGGCTGGTGAGAACATACAGTTTTAGGGGTGTCTCTGGGATTAAAGGAAATATTTGATATCAGCTTTATACATGATAATAGATGTCTTCTGCTATCACCCCCCACTGCTGGAAAGCTATTTAAGAGGATGCTTGAATAAACTGTGGACTCCAGCATGGACTGAGAGACCTCCTGAGATGACAAGATGTCTCTGTCTCATCCCTAACGCCATTGGGTAACTAGGAGTTTCCTGATCCACACTCCCCAACTCAGAGATGGACCCGGAGCTGTTCAGCTGGTTACGAATGTAGTCCCAAAGACGTCAGTCTGGAATTGATGGCCTCTGCAGCGTGGAACTGATACAGGTGGGACCCCAGCAGCTCAGGGATCAATTAGTCCAGTCATGGTTTTATAAAGTCAACTTTCCTTTCTGTGATGTGTAACACTTCTGAGGCCAGAACTCAATAAAGGTTAAACTGAGTATCAGCAGCCAGAACCCCACAGTTCATGCTGAACACGCAGCAGAAGCTAAATAAATGTTTACTGATCACAGTTTTTTAAGTGACAGAACCATAAATAAAATGAGTGGAGACTTCTCTGGGGGGGGGTATGATTGAAAATCCCATCTAAAGCTAGGAAAAGGACTAGTGGCTGTTTTCCTAGTCTTATATATGACTGTGAAGTTAGAGAAATTCTGCAAACCTGTATATATTTATCTCATCTGGAAAAAAAGAAAAAAATGTAAACTTGGCATTTATGAGAACAGCTGATGAATGACTTCAGTCATTTGCAGGCAAAAAGCTGAGGATTCCAACTTTGCTTTGCAAAAACAGCTTTTGAATCACATCTGAAGTTGGGAGGTTTTATACAAATTAATAGCACAGGTGATTTTTTCAACTTCTGTTGAACTGGGAAGTGACTAGATCCAGCAAATCCAGAAGCTGGGGTGTAGTTCTTTTCCGATGTTTGAATTGGTCCTTTGAGAATTCCATGCATGCTTTCTGTGTACTCTCACCTCCACACTCTCACTCCCTGCCACGCATTTTATCCTGACTCTCTCACTACAGATCCCTGTTCACATTCATCTGTTGTGCTTTGTTTTCTGTTTTGTGACCTTCTGATTTTACCCAAGACAATCCATGTGACCATAGGTTTAGAGCAATCCTTGGGAGCCTGGTGGACTCACATTTGCTATACAGCTGAAGGAAATGATGCCTCTAGAATCTGTCAGTTTCCAGAAGTTCACTGAGGAGAGGATAGGGCTCATGAACTCCTCTCTGTCTATGATTGGCTGTTGATAGGCCAAGCACAGGCAACCCTAGCTGCTGCAGTGGTGGCGCATGCCTTGAATCTCAGCACTCAGGAGGCAGAGGCAGGTGGATCTCTGTGAGTTCAAGGCCAGCCTGGTCTACAGAGTGAGTTCCAGGACAGGCTCCAAAGCTATAAAGAGAAACTCTCTTGAAAAACAGAGAGAGAGAGAGAGAGAGAGAGAGAGAGAGAGAGAGAGAGATTGAAGTAATGTTTTCAATGGCTGTATCCTGCCCTAAAGATAATGTTTCAAATCTCCCTATCTTCACCCCACCCCAATCTCTTGTAATCTCTCTTGCAATACCCCCTAAGCCTTAGAAGGGGTAGCACAGATAGTTCTTCTGGCTGTATCAAGTACTGTGCCATCAATTTTTTTGTTAGGAATATGTAGGATGGTATCAATACAGTCCATCCTCTTGTTTCACAGCTCCTACAGGTGTTTAGTTGGAAGCCATTTGATTTATACATATTGTACCAGTGGAAAAATGCCTTAAAACTGGGGCTTTGCAATATGTTGATTTGGTTGTGTAAGCACCATCTTGCTTACTACAAATTGGAGCGAATATATGTACTCTTCCCTCGAGAGAGACTGCCTTCCTCAGCAGAGTCTCTGTCCAGCCAATGAGAAAATGCACGGAAAAGTAGTCCCTCTCTGGGGTGATGTGAACAAGGACGACCCTACTGCTAGGGTCCCAGCAACAAACCAAACGAACTTTGTGTCTATCAATGGGGGTATTGGGCTTACTTACAGAGCATGGTGAAGACATGTGAAGGCAGTGCTTCATTGAAAAGTCTTCACCCAGCCTAGATGCTGGTTTCCCACTGATGAAACTCCCTGCATTAATCTTCCTCACCCTACACACCTTTTCCCCTCCTAAGACTCCTTGAGGTCACCTAGGGCCAATTAAGGCAGAATTGCTCCAAGAGGCTGAGAGGAGGTGCTGGACTCCAATGAGTCTCCCTACAGACTTCTGTGAGGGAATGCCAAGAGTCAAGGTGCCTGGAGCTGATGGACTCTTGTAAGCAGGCAAAGCTGATCTGATGAAAATGGAAACTCTCTTGCTCCAGAATTGCATTACAAAACAACCAGTAGGCAGATTGCCATGTAATTATTGAGCTTTTCTTGGTATCAGATACAGGTTTGCATAAATGTTACACAGTATATAAAGTGAAGTTTTCCACATACATACAAGCAAGCATTGGGTGCTGTGAATGTGAATACAGAAGCCTGAATGTCTGGTATGTTAACAATAGTGACTGTTTCTGAGGAAACAGGAACCACTGCTCTCAGAACAGTCGCTGGAGACTGAGTGGATAACTGAGTTTATTCATACCCATGGACTCATGGAAGCAACCTCCAAAAACCCTGAGTGTCCTGCTCCAGACACTCAGGGTACTTAAAAATAGTACAGCATTGTTTTAGTCAGTCTATTGCTATGACAAAACACCATGACCAAAAAAGCAAGTTGGTGAGGAAAATGTTTATTAGGCTTACACTTTCAGATTATAGTCCATAATTGTAGGAAGTAAAAACAGGTACTCAAGCAGGGCAGGAACCTGGAGGCAGGAGCTGATGCAGAGGCCGTGGAAGGTGCTGCTTACTGGCTTGCTTCCCATGGCTTGCTCGGCCTGCTTTAACCCAGGATCAGCAGCCCAGGAATGGCACCATCCATCATGGATTGGGCCCTCCCCTATTGATCACTAATTGAGAAAATGCCTTGTAGCTGCATCTCATGGAGGCATTTCCTCAACTGAGGCTCCTTCTTCTTTGATGACTCCAGCTTGTGTCAAGTTGACACACAAAACCAGCCAGCACAAGCACCATTCTTGGCTTTTTTCATGATTGATGACTTTAAGTTTTAGCCTTCACAGTGGTGTTAACATCTGACTTAGTTAGGGTTTCTATTGCTTCAATGAAACACCATGACCAAAAAGCAAGTTGAGGAGGAAAGGGTTTATTTAGCTCATACTTCTGAAGTATGAAGGAAATCAGATCAAGAACTCAAACAGGTCAGGAACCTGGAGACAGGAGCTGATGTAGAGGCCATGGAGGGGTGCTGCTTACTGGCATGCTCTCCATGGCTTGCTTAGCCTGCATTCTCAGAGAACACAGGACCACCAGCCCACGGATGGCAGCATCTGCAAGGGGCTGGGCCCTCCCCTATCAATAACTAATTAAGAAACTACAGGCTTGCCTACAGCTGATTTTATAGAGGCATTTTCTCAATTGAGGTCCCCTCCTCTCAGATGACTATAGCTTGTGTTAAGTTGCTGGAAAACTGGCCCACAACATCTAAGGGTCTTGATCAGGTTTGTTTGACCTGCCAGCTAAAGAATTTAAATGAAGGAAAAAGTTCTAGCAGGGAAAATCTCAAACACAGCATTTGATAAAGTTGCCCTTTTATTAGGGCTGAGGAAGCATACTTACAGTGGACACACAGAGAAAAAGACACCCTGTAAGGCAGAGGAGGCACTCAGGAAGTCCAAGCTCAGCCTCTCCTTGAGGGTTGGTTCACTTTAAAGCAGCAGTTCTCATCTGTGGGTCATGACCCCTTTCAAGGATTGCCCAAGACCATTGGAAAACAGAGATATTTACATTACAGTTCATAACAGTAACAACATTACAGTACGAATGAAGTAGCAACAGAAATAATTTTATGGTTGGGATGAAAACATGAGGAGCTGTATTAAGGGTTGCTGCATTAGGAGGTTGAGAAGCACTGCTGTTAAGTGTCTAAGGGTCTTCCTCCCTTAACTTAGGTTTGGTCAGTTTGAAGGAAGACAGGATGGCTGACTGGGCCACAACTGTTGTATAAACATGTCCTGATTCAGTCTTGGACTTTTCTAGTAGCCCGATTGGTGGGAGAGAAGGCACCAAACCTTTATTGTAAGCTGCCAGGCTTTTGTATCAGGTCAGGAGTGTAAGGAAGAATCCAGCCTTCTTGGATGTTTGCCACCTCTATTATGGGGTCATGACCCCTCTCCCTACCTGTCTGTCTACCAGGGAATCTGTCTAACTCCTACTCCCTCATTCTCCATTCTCAGAGGCCACCCTAACTGTGCTTAGGAGTTTGGGGGTGACCACTCTAGCTTCTAAGCGTATGAAGAACTCATGGAAGGCAGCAGTCAGTGTCTCAGATGAGGCTCTATCAAAGGGCCATGATATAAATTAATGGAGTTTGTCCATTACAGGATTTGAATTCTGAAAAAGTTTCAAGAATTTGAGATGCAGTGTTAAATTTGGAAAGTCAGCCCTTGTGTCTCCTCTGTCACAGCCTTGTGGAGAACATTAAGAGACAAAACTAATGAGGAAAGCTCTTTGCCATTATGATTGACACAGGTCTGTGTAGTATGGTGGAACATGATGGTGGAGATGGCTGGACCATGCACTAGAGCCCTGTATCTAGAATGCTCAAAGTGTAACTGCAAGCAGCTGTTTGTTACACCAGGCTCCTGCATAAGGAGCAAAGGACAGCAAACCGTAAGAGAAGTCAGTTAAAGTAACTGTTCCAGTAGCACTGCCCTCTCAATAGATGCCTCTACTTGTGAACCAGGTGTAACGTTCAGTGGGAGGGGACACTGAGCCAGAGACTTTATTTGTTGAGGTCATAACCAGACATCAAAATTGACAATCTAAAAGAGAAATACATCATATATATATATATATATATATATATATATATATATATATATATATTCTGCTTTTGTATCCTGAATAATTTCCTCAAACCTGTGAGTTTGATAGCAGACTTTAATTGCAGAACATGGTGGTTAGGTACAGAGGACACATTACAACTGTGGGAATAGAAGGTGTTCTGCAGTTGGTAAATATAATTTCTGTTTTTGTTTTGTTTTTAGCATTTAAGAAAGTAGACCTGTTTTTCTCAGCTGCAGGTAGACACTGTAGTGCTGAATTAAGCCAAGGGTTGTCCTCTATCAGGGCAATCTATATATCTATAGCTATATATCTATATCTACATCTATATCTATATCTATATCTATATCTATATCTATATCTATATCTATCTATCTATATCAAGAGGAGACTAATTAGTGAGAAATAGTTGTTCAAATAACATCTTGTTTGGTTAAATATAATATTTGAGGACCACAGTCCCTTGCACTTTTGAAGAAATATACCCTGCATATAATAGAATATGTTTAACTCTTAGTTCCTCAACAAGGGAACATGAAGGGCTACCTGACTAGGGACCATGGTTGGGGGTGGAGACTAGTGACCTTGAGTGTGTGAGTACAAGCAGGGGTGGTGCAGATTCCAGCAGCAAGCACAGTCCAGTGATGTGGTATAATGCTCTTGTTCACTGTAAAGATGTCAGTTGTATTGGTTTAATAAAACGCTGTTTGGCCAGTACCAAGCAGGAAGTATAGATGGGCCTATGAGACGAGGAGACTTCTGGGAAGAGGAGGAGTTGCCAGCCAGATACAGAAGAAGCAAGATGAGAATGCCTCACTGAGGAAAGGTACCAAGCCACGTGTCTAAACATGGACAGGAATTATGGGTTGATTTTAGTTGTAAGAGCTTGTTAGTAATAAGCCTGAGCGATAGGCCAAACAGTTTATAATTAATATAAGCCTCTGTATATTATTTGGGACTGAACGGTTGCAGGATGAGGTGGGACAGAAACTTCCATCTACGGTCCAGGCTGGTCCTTGACAAGCAGCTGAAATTTAAACTAAAGCATGATGGTTTTACTCCCATCCACCTCTAACCTTTTCCTATCACATGACCTCTCAAGTTTGGTCCACTCTTATCTCCCACCAAAAATCTCTCTTCCTCTTGGTTAGTTCCACCTTCCAGATTCTAACAAGTCACCACTGTATCAGCTACCTGCCGACAGCCTTTCACAGACATTATCCCTCTTTAGCCTCTGATCCGAAAGTACCTGCTCTGAAGTCCAGATTCTCTTCAAGCTAGAGGTGTGGTGTAGTGCCCAGCTTAGTTCTCACCTCACTTGTCTACACTGGAGATCCATATAAACTGCCATCGAACTTGATCACTGGTCAGGGATGGGCCACATTGGTCTCAGGGAGAGGGAACGAGGGGTTTAGGCCTGAGTCTTCCTGAGTCTTACAGAGCAGAATGGGCAGGGAAGCAGCTGCTTGCTCCCTCATCACTATTCTTCCCAGGGTCTGTCTGTGTTCAGCTGATTATGTAGGAAATAGAAACAAAGGCAGTCAGTCATTCCAAAGTCCAGTCCTGCCCTCTGGGTCAGCTGGTCAGCCTTGGCTCCATGGTGCTGGCATTTTTCTCCTGCACTTACAATATAGACTACAAAGGTGCCCCTGTACATCTCCCTCTCCCATCACAAACATCCTGATGTTAACTGTAATAGCAAAGCAACACCAAAACAGCAGCTGTGGGTCCAGGAGGGGAAGATGCCATGTAATTACCCTTCAGAAGCAAATTCACTGGGAAAAGAGCCAGGATTCCTGAAGGTGGGTGGAGAGGGCTCTAGTTAGTTTCAGCTGTCAGTAAGACATGTTTTCTAAAGGGGCCCAGAAAATGGAACATAAGCTGTTAGTTCAGAGGCTTTTCTAAGGTTTTTAACAGACTGGGGTGAGGTGGTCAGTCCAGTTAGCCCACCCATGAGGTGTTCAGATGCCTCCCAGTTTTGGTCACATCCTCCACCATAAAGTTTGCAGGCAGTGTTCTTATGGCTGGCCTCTGGCAAGGACAGAACCACTGACAGGAACAAGATCATTTCCAGCTTCTCACCAAGGAAAGGATTAGAGCTCTTCATTTGGGGTCCATTTATGCCTCCCGTCTTTATCAGTGAGAATGCTTCTGCTTCCAATGTGGTAGAAATTGATCTGACAAAAATGAGGCTATCGTAAAAGATTCCCTGTCCTTCACTTGGCTATCAGACTAATGAAACAATAGACCACATGAAATTGGGATTTGCCCAGGAATTTCATGCTGGGCGAAGAAAAGGGCTAAAAACCTGGGCCAGGGAAGAGAATTATAACTTGTCAGAGGACCTTGCAGGGGAGACTGGAACTGAGGCAGTGAGAAGTCAATCAGGGGTTACAGCTAGACCTGACTCCCTCAGTCGTGGGAAACTCTAGCCTCTGCCTACACATACATCTCCTGCTGAAGCCCCACATGGGTTTGAGGGGACACTGAGGTCCTTGCAATTCTTTCCAGTGTGGCCACATTGAATAAATCTCCCTTTCCTGCTTTTCTCTATTAATGTGATGTTGAATTGACTTATTAAGGAGGAGTGGATGCTTAGGAATCTGTCTTAACAAAGTTCATCTGTGTCAAAGTCTTTTAAATGACTGCTTGTAAATTACTATTTTCAAGTTATTTCAGTACACTGAATATAGTTGTATCTGTGACTAGAAATATGTACAGCCATGTATCTTAACTTTATATAACATGCAAAGTTTATAGAAGAGCCAAAAGTTTACTATATACAAAGTGATCATCAATAAGTGCTATTTTCAATATATTCTGATCAAAGACCTGCCACTTGGGCATCTTGCTATTTGAGATATTGTCTATTTGCCCTAAGTGTTTTATCATTGTAAATGTTAAGTATGCTTGCATATTATTAGTTTGTAGTAATTATCTTTATTCCCTGAATGTATAAACACCCTAAAATTTTGATGGTCAATGCTATAGATTCATCCCATTGAACTAAACATTTGAAATTTTTGTTTTGAATCTAGAAGCTAAGTTAATACTATATAGTTCTATATAATGATGCTAATCATCTCTGGCTCTTTTATATGTATATACCTTTAGTATTAATTCTAAGAATTAATAGGTATTGGGCATTCATAAATCTGTAGATGAGTACCAAATTTTCTTTAGTTATTTGTTCTTCTTAACTGTGTTTGTAAGGCTTAATAACTGCTGTCAAAAACAGAACTGTCTTAGTTAAGGTTTCATTGCTGTGAAGAGACATCATGACCATGGCAGCTCTTACAGAGAAAAACATTTAATTGCTGCTGGCTTACAGATTCAAGGTTCAGTCCATTATCATCATGGTGGAAAGCATGGTGGAATGCAGGCAGACATGGTGCTGGAGAGGTAGCTGAGAGTTCTGCACCTGGATCCAAAGGCAACGGGAAGTGAACTGTCTCACTGGGTGTAATTTGAGCAAAGAAGACCTCATAGCCCACCCCTCACTGATATCCTTCCTCCAATAACACCACACCTACTCCAACAAGGCCACACCTCCCAACAATGCCACTACCTATGAGCTTTGGGGCCATTTTCATTCAAACCACAAGAACCCAGCTGGGTTTCTCATACACCTTTAATCCAGAATTTTGGAGGCAGAAGGATCTCTGTGAGTTTGGGATTATCCTGGTCTGCATAGCAAGTTCCAGGCCAGCCAGAGCTATATAGTAAGCCCCTGCATCAAATAACAAACAAAACAAAAATAGTATTTGTAGAAGTACAACCTCTAACAAATGAGTCTGAACAAATATTTTTGAAATGCTAGGACATTCTCTATAGGACAAGCCTAGTGGACTTCAGATATGCCTGATCTAAGAGCCGCCCATCTGCACCTCTTCATTGCTTAAAACAGGCATTAACTCCTTAATACCTATCACTAACCTATATCACACCCAAATGTGGGGTCAAATCAGACCACTGGAACTTCACAGGCAGGGTTCAGAAATTATAAACTGCTAGCCTGTAGGATTCTCTTATCTGATGCTCCCTGACTCATGCTTTGACCAGAACTGTTCTTATTTGCGTGGTCCTGATTTGTATGGTCCCTATTTCCAGAGTTTGTACAACTGGAAACTATGCACACAGTGTCTCACGCTAACCTCCCAGGACTATACACTAGCTAATCTTGACGGTACACTTTCACATGGCATGAATTACATGGGCAGGAAACCCCATCAAGAAACTCCTGCTAACTGTAAAAAGTTTCTTTCCCAAATGGAAACACCTGCAGTCCAGAATCTCATCTGTCCATTGTTTGCATCTTCAGCTCTACTCTCCAGCCTGTCGTCTCTTTGTGATGTATTCAATAAGCCATTTTCCTGTTCTGGTCTGAAGAGCCATTTCATTCACCTGCTAGTGAATACCCAGTCCTCTGTACTTCTTCAAGTGCCATCTAGGAGAACAATGCTGTTGGAGTCCAGGGGTGGCTACCATTCAAATGCTAGTTTTCTCTATAGCATGGCTGGTTGGCATAATCTGAAATGCGCTCATCTGATTGCTGCAAGTTCTTTAGAGATTTTTTTTCCCTAGAGTTTAAGTCATTTGTGACAAGATTGGGAGAGATGGCTCAGTAGTTAAGAACACTGGCTGCTCTTGCAGAGGTCTCGAGTTCAGTTCCCGGCACCCACATCAAGGGAGCTCACAATCATCTGTGACTCCATTTCCAGGGAACAATTTCTGACCTCAGCGGGCACATGGGCAGACACGGTGCACATAAACTCTTGCAGGCACACATATGCATATATCAGAAATTCAAAATTATAACAATGAGTCTCTTAACAAACTCACTTATTTCAAAATATTCACAAAGCCCTGTTACAAAGGATCTAATGGTAGATGAGGTATGGCCTCTCTTCTCAGTGAACTGGGGTCCATTGTGAAGAAAGGACAATAGGCAGGTAAAGAGACAAAATGATGCCAGAGACTGAAGATGCAAACAATGGCAGAGGACTGATCAGAACTGATCATGGAGGGACAATAACTGTTGAGGAAATCTATGAGCAGGGCATATTTGAACTGAATAATGGGAAGGACTTAGTCATGTTGAGAGAATTCCAATCATCCAGAAACAGAGGCTTTTAATGCAAAGTTCCCCAGGTAGGAACGGGTTGGTTGTGTTCATGAACAGAAAGGAGTCCAGGGATACTAAAGTGGAGCGAACAACAAAACTAGGAGTGTGTGTTCAGAGGGTTAGGCGGGAATTGGGCAGGCTCTGGCTGTGGTCTGGCTCTTAGCAGAAAGAGCAGGGGGAAGTGTCTGTGGTACGAGTAAATGTAGTAGAGCATAAAAAGAACTTAGAGGATAATGTTAGCCAGGGCTCTGACAGTTCCATTCCAGGGCAGCAACACTGGGGGTTTGTGCAGCAACTGAACCAAGTTCCAGACTCACTGTTTGCTAGCAAACTGCCCCTTGTGTTCCCATTTAGTTCCTTGACTTTTCATTTGAGACAAGCTGTAAGAAAAAGTACCCCAAATCCTCCATACTTTCAGCTCTATATTTAGCCAGTGACCTCCACCCTTTCGATTTCATTGCAGCAACTTATATTGGATTTCTGAACTTAGGTTCTATTTCCTTTTAATGAAGAGGCTCTCTGGCCTTAATTAAAATTATTTGGCCACATTTGCAGAGTTAGCTTTCTGCTAACTACTGCTTCCAGACCAGCAGGCTTCCAGAGCTGCCTAGTCTCCTCTAAAACACCTCTCCTTCCTTCCTGGCTCCCTGTCAGGACCCGGGCAGGTCCCTAATGGCTTCAGGAGACATTTTCAAACGCCAGCAAGGCTCTTCTGCATGCTTGTCACAGTCCTCAGAGGCAGGGAACTGCCATTAGCCACATCATCTACTCTGGAAATCTGGCCAAATACCATTTACCCTGAGTAAACTAAATTATGTTTTGTTTTCTGCTGATTATAGATAAGGAATCAGATCATTTCTAAAATTTATCGCTCTTTTTTCAGGGGAGAAATGAAAAATTCAACACTTAAAAATAACGGCACCCATCATGCTGTTTTCCTGTGATGTGCAGACTCAAACCTTTATGTCCTTTACAAGTCAGGGTCAGGGTCTGGGTTGCAGTTCACAAGCAAGGTGCAACTTCATGATGAATCTCAATGCTGTATTATTCTTTGCTTCCTTGTGGCTGGCTCCCAGCAGCATCCCTGCCAAGCTGCTAATGAATTATAGTGTGCTTTTCTTTAGTAACATATTGACAGCTGGAGCTAAGGTGATAATAATGGGGGCAGGAAGAGGAAATAGATCTTTAAACAGCTCTTATTTGTGTAGTAGGTGGAGAAAGCAGGGCACAGGGTTAGCTTCAAGTGAGGCCTAGGGCTGGATAATAGGACTGACAATTTTAAGGTCTATTCTACACATTTATAAAATATTAATCATAAAGGGCTTTCATAATAATCCCACAGGAGCAAGATACCATTCTGCCATCTTTTCAGGAAGCCAACAAGGTAGTTTTGAAGGCTAATACCTCTGAATTAGGATATTGTCATCAGGGGAAAGCAATGGAGACTTTGATTGATATAACTGACAAAGGTTCTCTCTGATGTTGAGTCTCCCAGCAAGGAAAGCAAGAGACACTTGCTAGGGGCTGAGAGCTTCTAGTACCTCTTTTTACCTGTGTGCTGGTTAGTTTTTTGTCGAACTGACACAATCTGGGGTCATCTGGGAAGAGGGACTCTCAACTGAGAAAATGTCTGCAGGTGGTTGTGGATTATATAAGAAATCAAGCTGAGCCAGCCATAGAGAGCAATCCGGTAAGCAGCAGTTCCCCAAGTCTCTCTTAAGTTCTTGCTTCTGGTTCCTGCTTCTGCGTTCCTGTCTCCCTTTCCCTTAACAATGGACTTTAAACTGTAAAATATCAAAATAACCCCTTTCTTCCTTAAGTTGCTTTTCGTCATGGTGTCTATTACAGCAACAGAAAAGCAAACTAGTACACCCAGAACAATTTTGTCTCCAGATACTGGTGTCCATTTTACACTACAGCCTTTTCCTCTGAAGCCATGATCTCTGGAGTTTTGCTAAATTCATGTATATTGCTAATGGTTCCATATATGGAGAAATCAACCATCTAAAGGTAGGGCCTGTCCTGCTGTTGCTGTGACAAAGCATCTTTGGGGAGGAGAAGGGGTTTATTTGGCTTACAGTTTCAGGTTATACTCAGTCACCAAGGGAAGTAAAGGCAGGAGGAACTGGAAGCAGCCTGCCTGCTATTCCACACAGCACCACCTCTCACAAACAATCTAACTTCACAGCCAAAGAAGTGTGGCGGGAACCATGGAAGATGCTGTTTGCTGGCTAGCTTATGTTCAGCTAACATTTCACACAGTTCAGAACCACCCCTCTTGGGAACAGTGCTGCCCACAGTGAGCTAGGCCCTTCCACATTAATTAGCAACCAAAATAATCCTCCACAGACATGCACACAGGCCAATCTTATCTAGGCAATTCTTCAACTGAGATTCTCTTCCCAGGGAATTCTAGGTTGTATCAAGTGGACCAGAGGTGCAGCGAACCAGGAAAGGCCTGAAGGCTTTCTCCTTCTTCTCTTTCCACTTTTCCGATCTCTCTTCACAAGGACATCTTCCCATCAGTTTTTCAAGCCTGGGTTTTCTCTTTCTACTCTAGCATTATATCCACCCGAGTTCCTCCTCTTCTTTTTAAAATATTTATTTTATTTTTAATTATGTGCATGTATATATGGGTATGTGCATGTGAGTGTGGGTGCCTGTGAAGGCCAAAAGTGTAGAATCCCTCTGGCACTGGAGTTGCAGGTGGTTTTGAACTATTCTATGCAGATGCTGGGAACTGAACTTGGGTCTTCTGCCAGAACTGTATATGCTGTTGACTGCTGAGCCATTTCTCCAGCCTAAGTTCCTCCTCTGACCAGAATCTTTCTTGGTTCTCCATTGTTTACAAAATGGAGTCAGATTCCTTAAACCATGTCTTAAAGAAAGTTGTACTCATATTTGTAATAGCCAGAAACTGGAAGCAGCCTAGATGCCCCTCAACTGAAGAATGGATAGAAAAAATGTGGTACATTTACACAATGGAGTACTACTCAGCAGAAAAATAAAACAAAACAATGGAATCTTGAAATTTGCAGGAAAATGGATAGAACTGGAAGAAACCATTCTGATCAAGGTAACCCAATCACAAAAAGACAAACATGATATGAACTCACTCATATGTGGGTTTTAGACATAAAGTAAGGGATTACCAGCCTACAATCCACACTGCCAGAGAAGCTAGTAAACAAGGAGGACCCTAAGAGAGACATACATGGTCCCCTGGAGAAGGGGAAAGGGTCAAGATCTCCTGAGCGAATTGAGAGCACGGGAAGAGGGGAGAGGGAGCTACGAGAATGAGAAGGGAAGAAGAGGAAGAATGCAGAGAACATGAGGGAGCAGAAAGGTTGAGTCAGGGGAAGAATAGAAGAAAGGATATGTGATAGGTAGGGTTTTAGTTGGGGGGTGGTAGGGGAGGACAGGAGGGAAAAGGGAACTGGGATTGTCATGTAAATCAATCTTGCTTCTTATTCAAATTTAAAAAAATGATTTAAAAAAAAAGAAAGCTGTACTCAGTAACTCACTGGCTGTCTTCTGTGTAGAGGAGGGGTTGGGATGGGTTGGGGTTGGGGGGTCTTTCTGGCTGGCTGGCTGTGGAGAGGAGGGGGTGGGATGGGTTGGGGTGGGGGGTCTTTCTGGCTGGCTGGCTGTGGAGAGGAGGGGGTGAAGTGAGGTGGGGTGGGGGGGTCATGATGATGTCTGTCTGGCTGTGGAGAGGAGTGGGTGGGGTCTTGCTGTCCATCTGGCCCAGAGGCTGAGCAGAGGTGCTTTAGTGGAAGAACATTTTTGAGCATATGGAGATGGTGGACAATACAGATGCAGAGGGTGTGCTTCATTTTTCCATACAACAGCTTAGACTTATTGAAACAGCTGTTTCAATGAGCACATTATACTTTTCACACGTATTTACCTATCTCTAGCTGAATTACAGAAAGGGACAGGGAGCAAATATACAGACACATTGCACTGGCTCCTTCTTTGACACTGTCTTTGTACCTCCCTATAAAATAGAGAAAGCGGTACTTAGCTCAATGTCTTACTATGAGGTAATGCTCATGACAGTGGCACTGTCCAAACTGGCCCACTGTTACCACCTCTTCCCTCTCGACATTCTTCTGGTGGTATTCTGAAGCCCATGTCTGTATGACCAGAAATACCCTTAGGGTTCTTTGCACATTTGAAACTCTTACTGCTCTGATTGAAGCCAAAATGAAATAAAGTTTTAGCCCAACTAAATTCTTCAAGGACTTGCCTTCCCACCCTCAGTTATACTGCCAACCAGGGTCACCTGCTAATTGACATTATCCTTTCAACCTTTGGAGTCTTGGGATGGAAGGACTTATATTCTTGTGAGCTGTCACAATCATAAGAAAATCAGTTCTGTTTTCCATGACTTCAGCTTAAAGCAGGCAGCTCACATGGGCACATTCCAGCAAGTAACTTCCTAACTGTAAAATAAATTATCCCTCTAAATCTATGTGGACCTAGTGTTTTTCGATATTTGATCACACTGGGACTCCCTGAGACTGTGTTAATAAAATTAATCTTGAATCTGGGGACAGAGCCAGTGACTAGCTGACTGGAATTAGCCATAGAAAAGCCAGGGATACAGACAGAGAAGACACACAGGAAGGAATAAAGAGGGACTTAGAGATTTCAAGGTGCCTTTGATCTGGAACTTGTGGTGAGAGAGGTGCTTGCTGGGTGTCCAGTAAAAAAGGGAAGATCAGCTGGTCCCCCCTCTGCCACTCCTTTGATCTATCATGTTTTCACCCCAGTATCTAAACCAGAGTCTTTGTTGGTAATAGAATAATACCTTAGACAAAAAACAACATCCTGGTTCAATCAATTGAATAGAAATCAGCTAACCTTCCTAAACCATGGCTGTCTCTTATAAAACAATAGAGAGTGGATGAGAATGTCCCAAATCTCATTTTCTGGGCTTGAGGTTATTTGTTCCTCTGTTCCTGCCTCTATGGAGATGACTAGCACACCAACAATGCTCTTCAGTAATAGCCCCAGATGACAACCTCAGAACCCTCCCTGGGGTGAAATGGCTGCAATACAACAGCTTACAGATGAAAATGAACTTAAGGTCCATGGATGGTTAAGCAGACACTAACCTGGCAACCAGTATTTGAGCATACAGTGGTCTTGCTTTTTAATGTGTTTTCATCTATGTCAACAGAGTATAGAACGCAGAACAACCACGAGGAAGTACCACCTTTTCAGAACATGCCCAGTCTCCCCCTGAACCCCACTAGTCCCATTGTGCTTCCACATAGAGCAGAATGTTTTGTCTCTTCTGGTCTGACTATCTGCATTCCATGGAGGCTTTCATATTTGGGACTCCTTTTCATTCCACAATGGCTGTGTCACACTGGCAACAGACTAGCAACTTCTTAGCAACAAACTTGTGTTTAAGTCATTTTGTGTACTCCTAGCTGCTCCTCATATATGTATATATTGAAAGCTGTGCACACTTCTGGTTTGGGAAGCTTTGACAATGCAGAGATGTACCATAACAGATATATGGTTATGTACTATAACCATATCTGGGAGCCAGCAGATTGAAACAGGGTCTCTTACAACACACCCCACATTCAAGGTTCATCTTGCTCAAGGATACAGTGCAAAGAGCAGTCACAATCAAAATGAAAGCTGTGGCTGATGAGGGCTCTCCACTTCTATTAACTCCACATCCTTTTGCCTCCAGTTCCAGCTTTACCACAGCATAGCTCTTCTATTGTAGACCAGATTATCTACCAAATCCCTCCTGCTTGGTTGAGTTTTGGGTGCTGATTCCAATTTAATGAATCCTACATCACCACCATAAAAAATGATCTCAAATTAGTCTGAAGTCACTTGCCTAATGCCTTCAGGATACTTCAATAAAGGACTGGAAGGAGATTAAACTACAGAAATAGTATAAGAAGTGACTGAAAGCACTGGATACTTTCATCGTGTCTCATACTATCCATGCATTCTTACTGCATCTAATTTATACCCTAGAAATGAAGAGGTCGTGGCTCAGCCTGGTTCAAATACCTTTGCCAGGGTTATAGAGTTAGAAGGCACTGTCAAGCTGATCTGTACATACAACCACACCCCACCTGCTGTCCTTTGGGAAGACATGGATGGATTCTGGATTTCTTTTCTCAATCAACCAATATTTCTTTTTTGTGTGTATGGTATATGGTGCGCACAGACATGGCACTCACAAGTGTGGAAATTCAAACACAATCTTGGGTATTGTATTTGCCTTTATTGGTCTGTGAACTTCAAGGATTCTCTTGTCCTGGCCTCCCATCTTATTATAGGGGCACCGAGACAATAGACATGTGCCACTGGTTCCACTTTTTTTTTTTTTTTTTTTTTTGGCTTTTTGAGACAGGGTTTCTCTGTGTTGCTTTGGAGCCTATCCTGGCACTCACTCTGGAGACCAGGCTGGCCTTGAACTCACAGAGATCCACCTGCCACTGCCTCCCGAGTGCTGGGATTAAAGGCTTGCGCCACCAACGCCAGGCTTGGTTCCACTTTAAATGGATTCTGGGATCTGAACTCAGGGCTTCACAGTTGCATGCCGAGTGCTTTACTTGTTGAGCCAGCTCCCCAAGCCCTTGTCCGTCCGTCTGTCTGTCTGTCTGTCTGTCTATTTATTTTTCATTCAGGGTCTAGTCCTGGCCAGCCTAGAACATGTTATGTAGACCAAGCTAGCTTTGAACTCTTGGAGATCTACCAGGCTTTGTCTCTCAGCTGCTAGGATTAAACTGCATGCCACCATGCCCAGCCCTCTCTTTTCTCTCTTTTTCCTTCCTTCCTTCCTTTCTTTCTTTCTTTCTTTCTTTCTTTCTTTCTTTCTTTCTTTCTTTCTTTCTTTTATTTCTTTCTTTTGAGACAATGTTTAATGTAGCCAAGGCTGGCCTCAAACTCTCTATGTCAAGGAGGATGACCTTGAATTTCTGATTATTCTGCACATTGTCTATGGACTCTAAACATCAAAGTCTCAATGTGAAGTGGTTAAAATGGAATGAGATCATGATTTGAATGCTATCAGAGTGGTCTGAGTGGTTTCAGAGTGTTTTGTTTACATCTCTGTCTTTAAATATTTATCTCTATTTTTATTTGTGTGTGTATGCACCAAAAATGGAGGTGCTAATAGCAAGATAAAAAAAAAAAGGAGATGGAGTCACAGGAGGTTGTGAGTTTCCATCTGGATGCTGGGAAGCTAGCTTTGGTCCTCTGGAAGAGCAACAAGTACTCTTAACTGATTACTGTCTTTCCAGTCCCTACATTTCTTTCTTTCTTTCTTTCTTTTTTTTTTTTTACAAAAAAACAAAAACCAAAAAAACATTTATTCCATTTTATTTACTTAACAGTGTTGTGCATTTTATTTATTAACAGCATTTTGCATTTTGTTTATTTAACAGTGTGTGTGCCATGACATGCATTTGGAAGTCAACTTCGGGAGTTGGCTCTCTCCTTGTACCATGTGGGCTCCTGGGATCAAATACAGAGGGTCAGACGTGGCCGAGAGCACTTTTATAGGCTGAGCCATCTCACATGTCCTTGCTTACATTTTTAAAAGGAGTCTATACAAAGACACTGGCTCTTTCTTATAAAGAAACATTTGCATGCACAACTGCAAAAGGCTACAGGTTAATCAAGCATAAGAAATGATTTTGCTAGTGAATGACATCGTCAGTGAAGTGCACTGTAGACCCTCAAAGATTTATAGTGTGGTACCCACGGTAAGACCTCCAGGTCAACCTATAGGAAATAGAATAGTGGAGAAGCCAACTGTGACGCAGTGATGCAGTGTGGGGAGCAGCATTGCAGCTGAGTTGCAGCCTTTGCCTGAGAATGTTCCACAGGAGAGTCAGAGCCTTGTTTTGTTGCTCTCCTCATCGTGTTCCTGACAGCAAACTGAAACCTGTTGAGATCCTCCTTTCAATCTGATTTTTCTCAGCTCTCGTTTCTAAAGAGGTGTGAGAAAGCCTGCAGTGTAATTGCATGATGGATACACTTTAATGGAGACATCTAGATGCCACATGTTACAGGGTTCAGTTAGGTTGCAGCATGGGTAGGCAGTGGGGCCTATTCAATAAAGTTAGGAGAGGCTCATTTTAATCAGATACAAGGGGCAATTGCCATCTCTAGGTCAGCCTGTTCTGTTATGATGAGAATGTAGCATTTATATTTAAACTCTGCCGGATCTCTTCAATGACCACTCCTCCTTCCACTCTGGTGGATCATGTCTTACTGAATGATGGTGACCAGCTGTCTACAAAGTTAGGAATACTCACGGTGTGGGATTAGAAGATCATTGATAAATTTTGAGTCAGCCTGGCTTTCTTCCAGCTTTCCCAGCTCTGCTCTCTGAACACACTTAGCTTGTGCCTACTTGAACACATAGCTAACATAATTTCACTATCCAATTGGTGAGAGCACAGTTCAGGAGCAAGAAGAAAAACATCCTAAAAACTTCACACATTCCTAGCTCAAATGTAAATTACTTATACTTTTCTTGGAATTTGAGGGAATGGATTGCAATTGTATTGCAAACCAACTGTGCAAAGATAAAGTTTTCCTTAGTTTTAAAAAAACAGGCTCAGACAACTTGGAAGCATAGCCAATTTTAAGATATAATCACAGCTAGAGTAAGATCGAGTAACACTTTACCATTGTGATAGCTGTGTACCTAGATGGCATCTCATACAGCGCTTTCAAAGAGCTGCTATCCACAGGGACCTGCTGCACGATGTCTACGGCACTTTAGTGCTGTTTCTTCTCATTCCCATGCATGGGATGCTCTTGTCTCACTAGTAACAGGTGGGGCCATTTCTTTCTCTAGGAGCCATCCTGCCCCAGGTGTTTTCTAGCTAAAGGTAACATGAAGAAATGACAATAAATACAGTGCTGTCTCCCAGAGATTTTCAAAAGACAAGGACAGTTTAATGAGACAAATGCAATTCTCTCTCTCTCTCTCTCTCTCTCTCTCTCTCTCTCTCTCTCCCCCCTCTCTCTCTCTCTCTCTCTGTGTGTGTGTGTCTGTGCACATTCGTGAGTAATCATGCTCATCAGACGTGCGCGCGCGCACACACACACACACACACACACACACACACACACACACACACACATCCAGCCTGGCCATACATCTAAAAGTGTATCTAAATATGTAATATATGGTACCTCAATCTCTCTGCTGGCTTCTTGACTTTTCTGTGGTCTACTTTTAATTATCTAGCTCATAGCAAAACAAATGCCTCAGCTCTGGACCACTGACCACGTGAAGTACAACACTCAGAGTTCTGATCTCATCTCGATCTGGAAAGAGTTGTGTGAAGAACCCGTTCCTCTTCTACAGATTTGCCTGAGTCTGTAATGCACCTGGGATCTTTTCAATGATGACATGCTTTTGTTTCTTTTGTCATTTGAACTACATATTAAAGCGATTATCAGAAAATCCAACACTATTAAGAATAGTTTCATCTAAAATAGTTCAATATACTCAAGAAGTTTGCAGAAAACCCTAGGGCATATAATATTCCTGTCTCTTCCAAAATTTTATCAAGTGATAGTAGTTATTGTGTAAGGAATTCCTATACTCTGTGTTAGCTTTCCACCACTGTGACAAAATACCAGAGATAAACAATTAAAAAGAAGACAATTTTATTTTGGCTCCTGGTATCAAAGGTTTCAGATCCAATTGGCTCCATTACTTTGGACTTGCTGTGAGGCAGAACACTGTGGTGGCAGCATATTGTGGAGCAAAGATGTTCATCTCCCAGTGGTGGAAAGTGAGAAAAGAAAGGGAAAGGCACCAGGATACTGATATCTTTTCAGGGTCACACTCCCAGTGACAGAACTCCCTTCTTCTGGGCCCCGGCAGAAGTCCCCACACTTCCAAAGAGTTCCCCAGACCAGACACCAGTCCTTTAACACAATGCCTTTAGGGGATGCTTAAGGTGTAAACTATATTACTCAACGTTAGTCAGAATTTAAACAGTATTCACATTTAAATTCAGCACTCAGGTTCAGATACTCATACCGTGGCTGGAAATAGAAAAGGAATGATAGTGTGGCAGAGAGCCAATGCCACTAGTCTGTTCACTGAACATGCACCACTTCCAACTGAGTTTCTCCATTTTTGCTTAGCTCTGTGGCCTAAGAAGTACCAAGATGGCCCCATAGGAGAACAAAACTGACAGGATTTATCATGATCTCAGAAAGAGCACTGTGAGTTGACCACATTTGTCTCCCTCTTAGCTGTCCTCTTCCTAAATAATGCTTATACTGGGAGAACTTTGCATATTACACAGATACAAATAAAATGTTTCTCTTCTACAGTGCAGGATTCCTGATCAAAGAGACAAGAGCAAACACCAGGATTTTTAGATTATTTTTATGTGTGTAATTTACTTTCTGTATGCGTACCATATGTGTGCCTGAGCACCAGAACTTTTAACAATAATTTTTCCTGAATTTGGATATTAGGTGTTCTCTGCCTCAGAGTTCAATTTTAGTGACTTTGCTATTTTTACCCTCTTCTCGTACAGCCACATTTGCAAGTGAGTGGGATTTTCAGGTGCCTGAGATCATTTCAGATGCAGCTCTTGGTTAGCCAGCAGTGAAAATCTGAGTGAACTGCTGGGTGCCTTGCCTCGGAGGCAATAGGAAGAAGTGGGTTCTGTGGTAGACCAGTAGTTCTTAATGTTCCATGCACACACATTCAGATCACTTGGGGGAAAAGGTGCAGGCTGCAGAGTGGCTGCATTATATAAATATTCAGAATCTCTGGGAGCAGAACCCTGGCATTAGCACTTTTTAGAGCTCCTCAAGTAACTTCAATGTGCAAGCAAATTTGTAATAAGTAATTAATTAATCCGATGCCTTTTCATTTTTAGTATGTGAACAAAAGATCCGGGGACCTTGTTGAAATATAGATGCTGGTTCATCATGTCTAATGTGTGCCTGAGGTTCTGAGCAGACAATTTGCCCTTCTTAAGTAGCAAGGATCAACAGTGGAGCTCTCAGGCTGGGCTGGGACTAAGTGGAGAATGAGAACAAGATATCTTATGGAGAATGGGGTGGAGAGGGAGGCAACAGTGAGCTCGTGGATAGTTTGATGTCAACTTGATACATAAGGGCATTTTCTTAATTAGTGATTGATGGGGGAGGGCCTAGCCCATTGTGGGTAGGGCAACCCCTGAGATGATGGCCCTGGGTTCTATAAAAAAACAGACTTAGCAAACCATGGGGAGCAAGCCAGTAAGCAGCTCCCCTCCATGGCCTCTGCATCAGCCCCTGCCTCCAGGATCCTGCCCTGTTTGAGTTTCTGTCCTGATTTCCTTCAGTGACTACTAGCCTGGTAGAGAGGCTAATGATTTTCAAAGGGCACCATGGTTACCATGTAATGTTGAAAGGAGGCTAAGGATGAGCTGAAAATCTTTGTCTAAGAAGCATAGTAGTTGAACCCAGGCCTACCCCACAGGTAGGGAGAAGGGACAAGTTCCCCAGGACTTCTTGACTCATGAGGCATTGCTGCCTTCAAAGAAAGTGTCTGAACAGGAGAGATGGCTCAGCAGCTCAGAGCACTTGTTGTTCTTGCAAAGTACTTGAGCTCAGTTCCCAGCACCTACATAGAGGTTCACAACTATCTGTAACAAGCATCTGTAACTTTTCCACAAACTACACACATATGTGGTGCATATATTTGTGTGCAGGAAAAATAATTATATGAATAAAATAACATAAATAGAATAAGAAAGTGATTACAGACTCAATCATATCTCAGTAATAATAATACTTCAAGTTGGGGCAAGGATAACAATGACTACATGCATTGATTTCTCCCCTCTTCAAAATACTATGCAGCATGGGGAAATTACATAAAGACAAACGTGATAGATATCCCAGGACAGGAAACTTCTGTGTTGAGAGTGAAGCTGTGTAGATGGTATTAAGTAAATAGCTTATAGGAACTGTCTTTGGATTTGGCGTTTGGGGACAGCCACTGCTCCATCAAATAGAGGCACTCCAAGTATGTTTCAGTGAATAAAAAAGTGGGGTTAAATATAACACAGAGCGAGAAGAACTAGGTGTTAATAAGCCAAGGAGGAGCGTTCAGACGTGCACATTTACTCTCTGTAATGAGACTTTGGGTTACTTGTAAAAACATTTAGCTCTGATTGTTTTAAAGAGATGAGATAAAATGTTTAATATGTGATACCCTGGAGTGTGCCTTTTTTCTGATGGAAATGATAATCCTAATGCAGCAGCTATACTGTGCAGGAGATCAGCTTATACAGCTTCCTATCAAAGGATGCAATGAGGACAATGGTGCAGATGTTACATATTCAAACGCTGGGGTGGGAGCACATCTGGGGATAAGAGGAGCTGAAGTGCCTTCCAGAGACTGTGAAAGCTCCCACCTGGGGCCAGAACTCACCTGTCTGACTTTGACCAAGATGTTTCACACTGCATAGGCCCAAAGGCTGAGTCTACCTTGTAATTAAAAATATCCTCTAGGGGCTTCTTCTTGAGATCTGAGAAAATGTGATTGTACTAAAATTGCAATGAGTCCTTGAGAGCCAGGCAAGTGGTGCCAGAATGTGAGATCAAGAGAATGACTATCACGTGTAGGGAGGGAATAACCTACTTGCTCTGAGATAAAACCTGGCTAAGGATTTCAGAGGTCCTTATTTATTTATTTATTTATTTTTTCTGATCCAGGAAGATGCATCTGAGGGCCTCCGCTATCTCCTGTCACACTGGGAGTCTCTCTTAGAAGAGAAGTTCCACATTTTCTGGGAATTCAGTAAGGAATGAGATGGGAAACATCCTTCCGTAGAGGTCAAGTGACATAAAAGGCAGCTGAGTCATTCTGGCTTTCCGTTACTGACCTATGAGGCCGAAGGTTGTGTGGCTGGGTTGGTGTTTATGTTTCTCTTTCAGTAGCCGGCAGAGTACCTCCCTGCACCAAGGACACTAGATCTTGGGGGTGAAGCTCCATGCGGGCATCAGCTTGACTTCTCCATGTTCAGTGAGTTGTGTGGGTGTTGTCCTCAGCAATGGGGTCCCATAGTCAGCTTGTGGAGAGCAACCTTTATCTCAGCAACAGCCTAGGTAGTTTGGGGGTTCCCATGGGACCCCCTTGACCAACACTCAATTGAATGCAGTCCGTCCCAGTACTGGAATACTTATTTGGTGACAAGAAATGACCAGTTGGGACTCTGTCACCCCATTATTAGGAGACCTCATTAGGCTTGCCTTTGTACATTTTAGGGAGTTTTTACTATACTAGATTTTCATGCCATTCCTCAAATGCCCCTCAGTTTTAGCTGTCTCTCCCCAAATTTCCTCCCTCAAACTTATCCCCCCCCCACCTGATACTCCCATTCACATCCTAATCCACCTCCAGTCCATCCCTAAAATCTATTCTTTTTCCCCCTCCCAGGGAGATCCTTGTAACCCCGCACCATCCCCCACCTTTGTACCTAACCTCTCTGAGTCTATGGATTATAGGTTGGTTATCATTTATTTAATGGCTAATATCCACATATAAATGAATATATACTATATATAGTATCATTTATCTTTCTAGGTCTGGATTACCTAACTCAGGATGATTTTTTTTCTAGTTCCATCCATTTGTCCACAAATTTCATAATGTCATTTTTCAAACAGCTGTGTAATAGTCTATTGAATAAATGTACCACATTTTCTTTATCCATTCTTTGATTGAGGGACATCTAGGTTGTTTCCAGTTTCTGGTTATTATGAATAAAGCAACAATGAGCATGGTTGAGCAGGTGTCCTTGTAGTATGATGGAAGTCCTTTGGGTGTATGCCCAAGAGCGATATAGCTGGATCTGGAGGTAGAACAATTTCTAACTATTTGAGGAATTGCGATGTTGGTTTCCATAGTGGCTGTACAAGTTTGCACTCCCACCAACAATGGAGGAGTGTTCCCCTTTATTCCGTATCCACAGTAGCATGAGCTGTCATTTGTGTTATCGATCTTAGCCATTCTAATGGGGGTAAGATGGAATCTTGAAGTAGTTTTGATTTGCATTTCCCTGATGATTAAATTTCCTTAAGTGTTTCTCGGTCATTGAGTTTCCTCTATAGATCTTTATCCCATTTAAAATTGGATTATTTAATTTTTTGACATCTAGTTTCTTGAGTTCTTTATCTCTCTCTCTATATATATGTATATGTATATGTATATGTATATGTATATGTATATGTATATGTATATGTTAGATGTGGAGTTGGTAAAAAAAAAACTTTTCCCATTCTGTAGGTTCCCACTTTGTCCAAATGATGGTGTCCTACAGAAGATTTCAGTTTCATAAGGTCCCATTTATTAATTGTTGGTCTTAGTTCCTTTGCTATTGGTATTCTGTTCAGGGAGTTGTCTCCCATGCCAATGCCAAGGCTATTCCCCACTTTCTCTTCTATCTATTCAGTGTATCTGGTTTTATGTTGAGATCTTTGATCCATTTGGACTTGAGTTTTGTGCAGGCTAATAAGTATGTATTTATCTGCATTCTTCTACATTACAGACATCCAGTTTGACCAACACCATTTGTTGAAGATGCTGTCTTTTTTCCAGTGTACATTTCTGGCTTCTTTATAAAAAATCAGGCATTCATAAGTGTGTGGATTTATATCTGGATCTTGAATTCAATTCCATTGATCAATGTGTCTGTTTTATGCCAATACCTTGCAGTTTTTATTATTATAACTAATAGTACAACTTGAAATCAGAAATGGTAAGACCTTCAGCAGTTCTTTTTTGTACAGGATTGTTTTAGCTATCCTGAGTTTATTTTGTCCTTTCAAGGTCTGTGAAGAATTATGTTGTAATTTTAATGGGGATTGCATTGAATCTGTGGATTGTTTTTTTGTAGGATGGCCAGTTTTACTATGTTAATCCTACCAATCCATGGGCATTGGAGAGTTTTTTTAAGTTGTGAGTCACTGTGTGGATGCTGGGAACCGAACTTAGATCTTCTGCAAGACAATTTCTTTCTTTAGAAACTTGTAGTTGTTATCAAACAAGTCTTTAACTTGTTTGGTTAGAATTATCCTAAGATATTTATATTATCTGAGGATATTATAAAAGATGCTGTTTCCATGTTTTCTTTCTCAGTCTATTTGTCAATGAGTTACTTTTGTATCCATCTCCTTTTCTGAGAGTTTATCAGCTATGGGAGTTTCCTGGTGGGATATTTAGTATCACTTATGCATATTATCATGTCTGCAAATAAAGTACTTCGACTTCTTTTTTTCCAAAGTGTGTCCCCTCTACCTGTGTTATTTCTGTTATTGTTGATAGGGTGCAGGGGGTTGTTTCAATTTTCTTGTACCTGTTGAGATTTTTATTTGTGTCCAAGTATGTGGTCAATATTGGAGAAAGTTCTATGAGGTGCTGAGAAGAAGGTATATTCTTTTATGTTTGGGTAAAATTTTCGGTAAAAATCTATTAGCTCCATTTGGTTTCAACATCTGTTTGGTCCAGTATATCTCTGCTTTGTTTTTGTCTGGGTGATCTGTATGTTGGTGAGAGTGGGATACTAAAGTCGCCCCCTATCAGTGTGTGAGGGTCAATATGTGATTTAAGCTGTATTAGTATTACTTTTGCAAACTTGGGTGTCCTTGCATTTGGGGCATAGATGTTAATAATTAAAATATCATCTTGGTGGCTTTTTCCTTTGATGAGTATGTATTGTCCTTTCCTATCTATTGATTAGTTTTGATTCAAAGTCTGTTTTATTAGATATTAAAAATGGCTCTGCCAGCTTGCTTCTGAGGTCCATTTTCTTGGAATATTTTTCCAACCCTTTACCATGAGATAATGTCTACCTTTGATGTTAAGGTATGTTTCTTGTATACAGCAGAAGGATGGATCCTGTTTTTGTATTCATTCAATTATTCTGTGTCTTTGTATTAGGAAATTGAGACCATTGATATTAACAGATATCAATGACCAGTGGTTGTTGATTCCTGTTATTTTGTTGATGTGGTGGTGGTGGTAGTAGTAGCGTGTTCTTCCCTTTTTTGGATTTTGCTGTTGTGGGATTATTTATTCCCTGTGTTTTCATAGGTATACTTAACATCCTTAGGATGGAGTTTTCCTTCTAGCACTTTCTGTAGGGCTGGATTTATAGATTTAGATATTGCTTAAATTTGGATTTCTTGTGGAATACCTTATTTTCATCATCTATTGTAATTCTAAGTATTGCTGGGTATAGTAGTCTGCCTGGCATCTGCGGTGTCTTATAGTCTACAGCACAACTGTCTATGACCTGGCTTTTAGAGATGCCACTAAGAAGTAGGTTGTAATACTAACAGGTCTGACTTTTTATGCTATTTGCTTTTTCCTTGCATCTTTAATATTCTTTGTTGTTTTTCTGCACATTTAATTTTTTCATTATTATGTGTCTTTTCTGATCTAGTCTATTTGGTATTCTGGATAGTGCTTGTATCTTTTTTTCCCCTTATTTATTTATTTTTTTTTACTTAAATTAGGAACAAGCTTGTTTTACATGTCAATCTCAGTTCCCTCTCCCTACACTCCTCCCCTGCCACCCCACTGGTCCCCTATCCCATTCTGTTTCTGCTCCCCAGGGAGGGTGAAGCCTTCCATGGGGGATCTTCAAAGTCTGTCATATCATTTGGAGCAGGGCCTAGACCCTCCCCCAAATGTCTAGGCTGAGACAGTATCCTTCTATTTGGAATGGGCTCCCAAAGTCCATTCCTATACTAGGGATAAATACTGATCCACTACCAGAGGCCCCATAGACTGCCCAGGCCTCCTAACTGACACCCACATTCAGGGGGTCTGGATCAGTTCTATGCTGGTTTCCCAGCTATCAGTCTGGGGCCCATGAGCTACCCGTTGTTCAGGTTAGCTGTTTCTGTGGGTTTCTCCAGCCCAGTCTTGACCACTTTGCTCACCACTCCTCCCTCTCTGCAACTGGATTCCAGGATTTGGCTTAGTGTTTAGCTGTGGGTGTCTGCTTCTGCTTCCATCAGCTACTGGATGAAGGCTCTAGGATGGCATATAAGGCAGTCATCAATCTCATTATCAGGGAAGGACATTTAAGATAGTCTCTCCACTATTGCTTAGATTGTTAGTTGGGGTCATCCTTGTAGATCTCTGGACATTTCCCTAGTGCCAGATTTCTCTTTGAACCTATAATGGCTCCCTCTATTATGGTATCTTTTTCTTGCTCTCCTCTATTCATCCCCTCTCTCTATCTTCCTGCTCCCTCATGTCCTGCTCTCCCCTCCTCTTCTTACTTTCTCACCTTCCCTCTCCCCTCCCCCATGCTCCCAATTAGCTCAGAAGATCTTTTCCCTTTCCCCTTCTCTGGGGGACCATGTATGTTTCTCTTAGGGTCCTCCTTGTTTCCTAGCTTCTCTGGAGGTGTGGATTGTAGGCTGGTAATCCTTTGTTCTATGTCTAAAATCCATATATGAGTGAGTGCATACCATGTTTGTCTTTTTGTGACTGGTTTACCCCACTCAGGATGGTTTTTTCTAGTTCCATCCATTTGCCTGTGAATTTCAAGATTCCATTGTTTTTCTCCATTGTGTAAATGTATCACATTTTCTTTAGCCATCCTTCAGTTGAGGGGCATCTAGGTTGCTTCCAGGTTCTGGCTATTACAAATAATGCTACTATGAACACAGTTGAACAGATGTCCTTGTGTGAAAGTGCATCTTTTGGGTATATGCCTAAGAGTGGTATTGCTGGATCTTGTGTTAGACTGATTTCCATTTTCCTGAGGAACTGCCATACTGATTTCCAAAGTGGCTGTACGATCTGGCACTCCCACCAGCAGTGGAGGAGTGTTCCCCTTTCTCCAAATCCTCTCTAACATAAACTGTCATTGGTGTTTTTGATTTTAACCATTCTGACAGGAGCAAGATAGTATTGTACAAGGTTGTTTTGGCTATCATGGGTCTTTGTTTTTCCATATAAAGTTGAGTATTGTTCTTTCAGGTCTGTGAAGAATTGTGTTGGGATTTTGATGGGGATTGCATTGAATCTGTAGATTGCTTTTGGCAAGATTGCCATTTTTACTATATTGATCCTACCTATCCAAGAGCATGGGAGATCTTTCCATTTTCTGATATCTTCTTTAATTTGTTTCTTTAGAGACTCAAAGTTCTTGCAATACAGGTTTTTTACTTGTTTGACTGGCATTACCCCAAGGTATTTTATGTTGTTTGTGGCTATTGTAAAGGGTGATGCTTCTCTGATTTCTTTCTCAGCCCATTTAACATCTGTATATAGTAAGGCTACTCATTTTTTTTGAGTTAATCTTGTATCCTGTTACTTTGTTGAAGGTGTTTATCAGCTGTAGGAGTTCCCTGGTAGAGTTTTTCAGGTCATTTATGTAAACTATCATATCATCTGCAAATAGTGAAAGCTTTTCCAATGTTTATCCCCTTGATCTCCTTGTGTTGTCTTATTGCTCTAGCTAGAACTTCAAGTACAATATTGAAGAGATATGGAGAAAGTGGACAGCCTTGTCTTGTTCTTGATTTTAGAGAAGTTGAGTTGAGTTTCCATTTAGTTTGACATTGGCTGTTAGTTTGCTGTATATTGCTTTCAGTATGTTTAGGTATGTTCCTGTTATCCCTGATCTCTCCAAGACCTTTATCATGAAGGAGTGTTGGATTTTGTCAAAGTCTTTTTCAGCATCTAGTGACATGAAAAAGTGATTTTTCTTTTTCAGTTTGTTTATATGGTGGATTATATCGAAAGATTTTCATATGTTGAACCATCTCTGCATCCCTGGGATGAAGCCTACTTGATCATGGTGGACAGTTTTTCTGATGTATTCTTGGACTCAATTTGCCAGTATTTTATTGAGTATTTTTGCATCAATGTTTATGAGGGATATTGGTCTGTAGATCTTTCTTATTTGTGTCTTTGTGTGGTATGGGTACCAAGGTAATTGAAGCCTTGTAAAAAGAGTTTGGCAATGACCCTTCTGCTTCTATTGTGTGGAATACTTTGAGGAAAATTGGTATTAGCTGTTCTTTGAATTTCTGGTAGAATTCTGCACTGAAACAATCTGGCCCTTGGGTTTTTGTTGGTTGGGAGACTGCTTCTATTTCATTAGGTGTTATAGATCTATTTAAATTGCTTATCTGTTCTTCATTTAATTTTGGTAAGTGATATCTATCCAGAAAATTGTCCATTTCCTTTAAATTTTCAAATTTTGTGGAGTACAGGTTTTCAAAGTATGACCTGAACACTCTCTGGATTTCCTCAGTGTCCATTGTTATGCCCCCCTTTTCATTTCTGATTTTGTTAATTTGCATGTTCTCTCTCTGCCTTTTGGTAAGTTTGGATAAAGATTTGTCTATCTTGTTGACTTTCTTGAAGAACCAACTCTTAGTTACATTAATTCTTTGTATTGTTTTCCTAGTTTCTACTTTATTGATTTCAGCCCTCAATTTGATTATTTCCTGGCATCTACTCCTCCAGAGTGAGTTTGCTTCTTTCTGTTCTACATCTTTCAGTTGTGCTGTTAATTCTCTAGTGTGACTATTCTCCAATTTCTTCATGTGGGCACTCAGTGCTATGAACTTTCCTCTTAGCACTGCTTTCAAAGTGTCCCATAAGTTTGGGTATGTTGTGTCTTCATTCTCATTGAATTCTAGGAAGTCTTTAATTTTTTTATTTCTTCCTTGACCCAGGAATGATGTGATAGTTTGTTGTTCAATTTCCATGAGGTTGTAGGGTTGCTTCAATTTTGTTTTTGTTGAATTCTAACTTTAAAGCATGGTGGTCCGATAAGATACAGGGGGTTATTCCATTTTTTGTACCTGTTGAAATTTTCTATATTGCAGAGTATGTGGTCTATTTTAGAGAAGGTTCATGTGGCACTGAGAAGAAGATATATTCTTTTGTGTTTGGATGGAATGTTCTATAGATGTCTGTTAAACCCAATTGGGTCATAACTTCTGTTAGTTCCTTTGTTTCTTTGTTAAGTTTCTGTCTGGTGGTCCTATCTAGTGTTGAGAGTGGGTGTTGAGGTCTCCCACTATAAGTGTTTTATGTGTGATTTGAGTTTTAGTAATGTTTCCTTTGCGAATGTGGATGCCTTTGTATTTGGGTCATAGATGTTCAGAATTGAGACTTCATCTTGATGGATTTCTCCTGTGATGAATATGAAATGACCTCCTTCATCTCTTTTGATTGATTTAAGTTTAAAGTCTAATTTGTGAGATATTAGGATTTGCTACACTAGCTTGTTTCTTGGGTCTTTCCCCAACCCTTAACTCTGAGGTACTGTCTGTCTTTGAAGTTGAGGTGTATTTCTTGTATACAGCAGTAGGATGGATTCTGTATTTGTATCCATTCTGTTGGCCTATGTCTTTTTATAGGCACGTTAAGACCATTAATATTGAGGGATATTAATGACCATTGATTGTTAATTCTTGTTTATTTTGGATTTGTTGGTGGTGGTGGTATAGTGTGTGAATTTCCACTCCTTTTTTCTTTTGGCTGTTGGTAAAGTGGGATTATCTATTGTGTATGTTTTTGTGGGTGTAGTTAACTTCCTTGGGTTGGAGTTTTCCTTCCAGAACTTCCTGTAGGGCTGGATTAGTGGATATGTACTGTTTAAATCTGGTTTTGTCATGGAATATCTTGTTTTCTCCATCTATAGTGATTGAAATCTTGCTAGATATAGTAGTCTGGGCTGGCATCTGTGGTCTCTTACTGTTAGTAGAATATCTGGCTTCTGGCTTTCAGAGTTTCCATGGAAAAGTCAGGTGTAATTCTGATAAGTTTGCATTTATATGTTACTTGGCCTTTTTCCTTTGATTCTCTTAATATTCTTTCTTTATTCTGTATGTTTTGAGTTTGATTATTATGTGGCAAGGGGACTTTTTAATGATCCACTCTATTTGGTGTTCTGTAAGTTTCTTGTACTTTCATGGCATGCCTTTCTTTAGGTTGGGAAAGTTTTCTTCTATGATTTTGTTGAATATGTTTTCTGCACCTTTGAGTTGGGTTTTTTCACCTTCTTCTATACCTATTATTCTTAGGTTTGGCCTTTTCATAGTCTCCCTGATTTTCTGGATCTTTTGTCTCAATATTTCTTAGTATTTAATGTTTTCTTTGACACATGTTCCTATTTCTTCTATCATATCTCAATGCCTGAGATTCTTTCTTCCATCTCTTGTGTTCTGTTTGTGAGGCTTGCCTCTGTAGTTCCTCTTTCAATTCCTGATATCTTCAGTGCTAGGATTCCTTCAGTTTGAGTTTTCTTTATTGACTATTCCCATTTTTAGATCTTGAATAATTTTTTATTCATTTCTATATACTCTTTTGTATTTTCCTGGATTTCTTTAAGACTTGGGAGAGGCCAAAAATTCCAGAAATCTTAAAGTTGTTATAATTATGAGGTAGTTTAGGAAGAAGAATAATGATCACAATAAAAATTTTCAAATTATTTTCCTCTTTAAGGATCTCCATCATCTTTGTAAGGCAGTTTTAAGGTCTTTTCTATTTTTCTTTCTTTCTTTTCTTTCTTTTTTTTTTTTTTTTTTGGTTTTTTGAGACAGGGTTTCTCTGTGTTGCTTTGGAAGTTGTCCTGGAACGAGTTCTGTAGACCAGGCTGGCCTCAAACTCACAGAGATCCACCTTCCTCTGCCTCCTGAATGTTAGGATTAAAGGCGTGTGCCACCAATGACCAGCTCAAAGTATTTTTCTTGTGCTTCAGCTATGTTGGTATATTCAGGACCTGCTGTGGTAGATAGCTGGCTCTACCCATATCTATCTATATTGACCTGGATGTTATTGATTTTTTTTTATGCTGGTGTATATGCATTTGGGATTGGTTTGATTATAAGTCAAGGTGTTGATTTCTGGTTTTGTCTTCATCGACTGACATTCTGTTCCTTGGTTTCTGTTTCCATTCTGAATTTTCAGAGAGTGTGATGCCTGTGTGTTTCCTGGTAGGAAATTTTCTTTGGACCTTGCAGTTGGGGCTATGGGGGTTCCAGGTAAATCTGTTTCTGGGCAATGGGAGCTGACACTTAGGAATGGCTATATGCTATGTGTATAGGATATCCACAGTGAGGAGGAGAACAGAGTGTTCAGCAAGGATATGCCTATTTCATCTCCTTGGGGTGGGGAGAGACAGCAAAGAGAGGTCACCCCAGAGGGTCTGCCATACACTGCAGATGAGACTCTTGGGTCTGAGGAACTCTAGAGGAACAAAAGAGAAGCACAGATCTACAGTCAGTCTGTGTCAGGAGGGAGCTGAGAACAATTCCATTAGAGAATTTCTTGGGGTTCAAACCTCTGGTTCCAGTATACAGGAGCTAAGATATGTGTTGTATTGCAGATGCTAGCTGATTTGCTGTTGAATGGCATAGCCTCAGTGGAGAATGTCCCCCAGTTTTGCATCTCTACAGAACAGGCCTGCATCTCATTTGCATCTCATTTGAATAGGCCTGAACCAGGGCAGACGGCTAGGTCTACAGGAGTAGAGACTGTTGGGAGTGATCTGCTGAGAGGGTCTAGGGAGATGGGAAAGAAATGGTCTCAGAGTCAGGGAAGAATGGTGAGAAAGCAGTAAGGAAAATGCTGGAATAAAGGGGAGCCTCAAGTTTTGCAGCATGGAACTGAGAGCTCTCTAAAGATGACAAGATGCCTGTGTCTGATCTTTATCGCCATTGGGTTGCTAGGAATTTCCAAGTCCACGTGCCCCCACTCAAGCCACCCTCGTGGCTTCTGTGGTTTGGGACTGAGACATGCTGGGCCTGAAGGGACCAGCTCCCCATTTCGGCAGCCATAACAGGCTAACACGTGCTTGCCTGACCTTGCCTTGGTCACTAGAAGGTCAGATGCCTGCCTCGTGGCAAGGAACCAATCAGAAGTTAGCTGGTAGTGCTATACTTTACGGTTCTGGGTGTGCTTTACGGACAAGTGCACAGCAATGACTGGAAGAGCATAGCAACCACCCTGGGAGGGCCTATGGGCCATAACAACCAGTTGACCAATCAACACAGGGCAGACCCTCCAAGCCTGGAGGCACAGCAATCCTGAGCCTGTGCGTACTCCTAGACACTCCCCTTGCAGTGTCTTTTCTAGCCATCCACCATGGTGGATGGATGAAAGGCCCAAGCTAATGAGGTTAGCTTGTTAAACAACTACAATAAAGCCTCATGCTATTTGCATCAAGCTTTCGACTCCACCTGGTTATTGGGGTGGCTGAGGTCCTGAGCTGAGATCCTGGTGGCCTGAGTCTCCGGGGGTCTTACAGCCACAAATCTATTGGCTTTCTTGGCAGGAATGGTCTGTAGGTTAGCAGAGAATGCCTGCTGGAGTTAGGGGCCTGGATAAAGCAACAAGTGGGAAGAGGGAAGTAGGGGGGAAAGTCTGTGGAATCTACAGGAGGTGTGGGAAGAGAGAGAAAGAAGGCTGCAGTAGGTATTTTGCTGCAGAGCTGGGGATGAGGCTCGGGGATTGGGTCTGGGGAACCGAGGGAGAAGAGTATCTTCAGACAGCCTACTTGGTTTTCTGGAAGGTTTGCTTTGTGGGTTAGCAGGGGATGCCTGCTGGTGTTAGATAAGTGGGGGGAGGGAGGTTAGAAGGGGAAGATCTGTGGCAGCAACAGGAGTTTGGAGCAAGGAGCAGGGAAGGCAGCCAAAGGTGCTCTGCTGCAGAGCTGGGGAGGAGACTGGGGGATTATATCTGGGGGGACAGAGGGAGAAGAGAGCTCTTAAGTTGCTCATAAACCTCAGAGTCCTTTTGATTCACAAAGTAGTTAATGATTTTAAAATGGATCTAAAAAGATTTGTTTTCATACAGTGTTGAGGTGTATCACCAGTATGCTCTCCCTGAGGAAAACACTAAGGAAATAGTGAACACACACACACACACACACACACACACACACACACACACACACACACACACTATAATATATGTATATATATTACACATACACACACTATATATATGTATATATATAACACACACACACACACACACACACACACACACACACACACACACACGTGCACATATACACACAAACTCAAGTTGAGGAAAACCAGAAAAATGAGGTGAATAACAAAATGTCTATAGACAGATATAAATAAGTAGACATCATAAAACAAGAGAAGAAAGACAAAAAATTCTTGAAACAGAAGGGGAATGAGGGAAGTGGAGCTGGGTGGTGGGGACTCAGGACAAACCAAGAAGTTTCTGAAATATTAAAGTTGTTTTGACTATGAGGAAGTTTATGAAGAGTGAAGAGAACAATAAAAATTTTCGAAGATCCTTCCTTGCTGACTGATGTGCCATGGGACATGACCCATGAAAATGGCTAGTTAGAATTGTTGGCTAATTTGGCCTCATCTTTTTCTGCAGCTGTACAATAAAATTTGGATTAAAGTTGCAGCAACCTATCTTAATTGGCAGGCAGGTTGTAACCTAATCTAAGTGAATACTCTAATATGTTGGGAGCCAAATCTCAGGCTTGGCATGAGATCCTAGGCCATTCTTGGCAGGCCACATAGTTAACCTTTACAAAGCATCTCCTAAGAACCTCAGCTCAAGAAAAGAAACAACTTGACCCAGTCCTCCATCCACAGGCTCAGTCACTTAGGCAACCTTCCTAGACCTTTTACTCATGAACTCTTTACCCTGCCAAACATAGTCTTTGTGGCTTCCTAATGTCCTGCCTACATTAACACCTGGTGCACAAACAACCCATTTTACCCCTCCCCATATCATGTTCTGCTGACTATATAAGCTAGCCTGAGAAACGTGAAGTTTGCCACTTGATCAGAATCCTGTTTTGTGGTCCTTCTTTCTGTTTCTCTTATCCCCATTCCCTATCCTGACTCTCTTGCTCCAGGTTGATGTCCTGCAGGTCAGGACACTAGTAACTAAGTAACTGAAGCTCTGTCAATCACAGCAACCATACCTGCAGCCACTCCAGTCTAACTGTTGTCACATGTCTTATTTAGGATTACCACTCCATGACCAGGGAGGGAAGGGTTTGTCTGGCTTACACTTCGACATCACTGTTCATCTCTGAAGGAAATCAGGACAGGAACTCAAACAGTGCAGGAAACTAGAGACAGGAGGTGATGCAGAGGCCATGGAGAGGTCCTGCCTACTGGCTTGCTTCCCAGGGCTCGCTCAGCGCTCAGCCTGATTTCTTTTTGTCTTTGTCTTTGTCTTTGTCTTTGTCTTTGTCTTTGTCTTTGTCTTTGTCTTTGTCTTTGTCTTTGTCTTTGTCTTTGTCTTTGTCTTTGTCTTTGTCTTTGTCTTTGTCTTTGTCTGTCTTTGTCTTTGTCTTTTCTTTTTCTTTCTTCCTCCATCCAACTGTCCCTTCCTTCCCTTCTTTCTTTCTTTCTTTCTTTCTTTCTTTCTTTCTTTCTTTCTTTCTTTCTTTCTTTCCTTTTTTGTTTCTCAAGACAGGGTTTCTCTGTGTAACAGCCCTGACTATCCTGAAACTAGCTCTGTAGACCAGGCTGGCCTCAAACTCACAGAGATCTACCTGCCTCTGCCTCACAAGCGCTGGGACATGTCACCACTGCCATAATTTCTTAGAGAATTGAGGACCACTAGTCCAGGCATGGAACCACCTGTAATGGGTTGAGCCCTACCTCATCAATCACTAATTAAGAAAATGCCCCACACGCTGGCCTGCAGCCTGATCTTATAGATGCATTTTCTCAATTAAGTTCCCTCCTCTCAGATGACAATGGCTTGTGTCAAGCTGACACAAAACTATCCAGCATATAAAGCAAATATCAACTGTAGTCAATCAGGATATTTCTGTATATCACTTCCTTTCATTGGCTATAAATAGAGTCTGACAAATGATAGGTTGGGACATTATGAATCAATTTCTTTTAGAAATGCTGCTCAATGACTTTCTTCCTTAGTCATTCTTTAGTTTAACTCACCTCAGATTTATCTTAAACAGTGTGCTGTTTAGGACAAGAACACTAAACAGGGTAAAGAAGAAACAATAAAAACTACAACATGCAAATAAAGCAAATTGCATCCTTGTGGATCAGAGACCAGAAGGCTGAACACACGAAACTGATCAAAACCTCCAGCAGCACAGGAATCCATGGAGTCAGCCTATGCTAGACTTTTCTTTCTTTCTTTTTTTTTTATTGTTGGTTGTTTTTTTTCTTTTCAGATTTTTTATTTGAATTAGAAACAAGGTTGTTTTACATGACAATCCCAGTTCCCTTCTCCCTCCCGTCCTCCCCTACCACCCCCCCAACTAAAACCCTACCTGTCACATATCCTTTCTTCTCTTCTTCCCCTTCTGCTCCCTCATGATCTCTGCCTCCTTCCTCCTCTTCTCATTCTTGTAGCTCCCTCCCCTCTCTTCAAGTGCTCTCAATTTGCTCAGGGGATCTTGACCCTTTCCCCTTCTCCAGGGGACCATGTGTGTCTCTCTTAGGGTCCTCCTTGCTTACTTACGCTAGACTTTTCTATCTGAGGCAGGTTTAGGAAAAGAAACACTCTCACACTCCTTTAATGGCTTCCTTCTTTATTCTCAGTTCTTCCAGGTTCTTTCTGTGTGTTCTTTCTAGTGTATACTTTTTCCTACAGCTTATATATATACCAACAAAGTTTTTCAGGCAATATAGGAATTACAGTGTGATTATATTCTGTTTTTCAAGCGAATGATTATAATGAATACTGTAAAAACATATTTTCATCTCCCTTGCATGATTAAACATTTTATATATTATAGGTGAAAAACAAATTATCCCAAGAACCCACATACATTCATATTCAAGCAACCTGTTACAGATTAACTATGTGGGCAAACAAGGTATTCTTGTCAGGTCTTTTACTGGCAGGCTGCCTTTTACAGTTACAAAGAAAGGGTCAATTACTTTATTACTTATCTTGAAAGGTAATCTTCTGAGGAATCTTAAAGGAATCACAAACCTAAACTTTTATGTATGAAAAGGAATCATCAGCTGTACTTTAAATCTGTAGGGTACATACCCATTCATTAATAGTTTTTTTTTTTTTTAAATCAGGAGAATGAGGGCAGAAATGGGTATAACGAATTAATCATCACCTTTCATCATCAACCAAACCTACCAAGAAAGGTATGTCAGCCAACAATAATTGAGCTGTTTTGTTCTTGTTCCCTGCCCTTAATGAGTTCCAAATTCAACTATGTAACTTTCTAAAATTTTAGATTGCCTTCTTGTTTTTTTTTCATCTCAAAGCAAAAACAAAAAACATCTTAGTCTAATGTTATTTTCAAAGCTTTGTTTTAGCTGTAATGCACTCTGAAACCTGTGAAGACATTTTCCAACATTAAGGTTAAAAGAATTTAAACTAGCTGGGTATTGGGGCTCAATTATTTTTTCTTAATCATTAACTTGAGCTACAATCTATTCAGCTCCTTAAGTGAAACTCTCAGGCCCTGGCTGTGAAACATCCTTGTATCTATTTTTATTCATCAAAACTCTGTATAGGCTATCATTATTATTATCAATTTAGACAGTACAGGATTGTCATCTTCTTTTAAAAGTGCCCAGTAGAACGGGATGTTTCCAAGAGATAAACACACTATATTACAGGCAGTGGTGATCTCCCCATATCCACTCACACAATACTAGATACCAGAAAAAGAGAGCTGCATCAAACATGTAAAGGCACAGCAGAAGCTAAAGATATTCCAGGGTCTGCAGTCCCCATGGCCTTGCCTAAACTGAATTGCCCATCAGAGAGTTTCCTCTTGGTTTGAGTTGAAGAATTGCCACCTGATGCTCCTCTGACATGACTACTGTCACAAAACAACCAGTGGACATCTCAATCATCCTTCAAAATTGAGTGTGACTGTGTATACACCTTTAATCCCAGCACTCTCAGCCAGCAAGAGGCTGAGGGTAGGAAGATTATGAGTTTGAGGGCAGCCAGGGTTACATGGACTCTGTCTTAAACAACAAAAATAAACAATAAACAATCTGGTTGACTTTTGTTGTTGTTTGTTTGTTGTTAACTTGGTACAAGTTAGAGTTTTTGAGAATAGGAACCTCCTTTGAGAAAATGTCTCTATCAGATTGCCTTAAGCAAGGCTGTGGAAAACATTTTCATGATTAATGATTGATGTTGGAATGTTCAGATCACTGGGAAGGTCATTGTGGTGGATGTATAAGAAAGCAAATCATGGTCTTATTGCAGCTGGGTCTGTGGAGATGTCCATATTCATGCTACATCTGAAGGCCATTGGATGACCATGGTCTGTGCTGTAATTTGAAGCCATGTTGATGTTTGTGGGCCTTACTGCCAACAGGGGCCATGTTGATGTGAGTGACCTGCACTGCCACCTGAGGCCATGGTGATGTCTAGATCAGATCTGTAATGCTGCCAAGGGCCATGTCTGGGTCTGTAGTATTACTGTGGCCAGGTCTTTGTTCATGTCCATGGGCCGTGTTGCTACCAAAGTCTGGGCTGATGTTCATGCTCTATGCTGTGGCCTGAATTCATGTTGATATCTGTGATCCCCGATGATCTTAGGGCCTTTTCTGGGCCTGTAGTCCTACAACATTCAGGAGCCCTGTTTGTAGTCTGTGCTGCCAACAGAAACCATGTGGAAGTTCATGATCCATGCCCCTGCAGACTGTAAAGAGCAATTAAGCTCTTTTGATGGTAATATCAATGACTGCAGATGCACAGTTGAGAAAAGGGGACATGGACAGCTTCTGTGACAACCCCTACTTGCACTCCAACACCCCACTTCCCAAAAATAGTAACAGCCTAAAAGGGAAGCCATTGAAGAGAACTCTTAAAAACAGTGATAGGATGCTGAAGTGTCTCTCTTCACAATAGATGACTTCCAGCAGGGGTGTGGTGGTGGGGGAAGGATTGAGTTTTATTTAAGGGGCAGGCCACTGATAGTATGTAGATAAAACAAATTGAACTATTTTTTGCTGTGCAGAAGGTCACAATGGTGGAGGGGGGTGGTGGCAGGGAAGGACTGGGAAGCGAATTTGATATGTGTGTATGATGTCAAGTCCCCAAAGAATCAATTAAAAAAATGTTGGAAAAAGAAAAAGAAAGAAAGCTGAGCAAAGCCATGGAGAGCAAGCCAGTAAGCAGCATTCCTCTATGGCCTCTATGCTTCAGTTCCTTCCTCCAGGTTCCTGTCTTGAATTCTTGCTATGACTTCCCTTAATGATAGACTAAATCTGTAAGCTGACACAAACCCTTTCCTCTCCAAACTGCTTTTGGGTACAGTGTTTTATCACAGCAATGGAAAGCAAACCTAAAACATGATTCAATGCTATAATTTTCCTTTATTTTTAAAAAGATATATTAATTTATTCTTTTGTGTATATGAATGTTTTACCTACATATATGTCTGTGTATCACACACATGCCTGGTGTGCATGGAGATCAGAAGGGTGCATTGGATCTCCTGGAACTGGAATTATAGATGGTTGTAAGCTAACCAACCCCAGGGCTTCTGTAATAGTAACAAGTGTGTTTGCCAACTGAGCCATCTATTTAGCTCATATCCATATTTTTAGAATAGTTAGAGATTAAAGAAAATTTTAAAGATTGTATAGAATTCCTATGTACCTTATATCAATTTTTTCTATTAACATTTTACAATATAACCGTGTGGCATGTTTGTTATAATTAATGGACCAACTAAATGTTATTCATTTTTCCTTAGTTTCTACCTAATGTTCTTTTCTATTTCAGGATCCCTTCCAAGATTCCACATTACATTTAGTCACCTTGTCTCCTTAGGCTCTTCTTCTCTGAAGCAGTTTCTCATATTTTCCATGTTTTTGATGACCTTGAAAATAATCAGAAGTCTTAATAGTCCATAGTCACTAAACTTTGCTGCTCCTGGCCCATGTGGAGACAGAATCTCATAGTGGACAGCATGTGTTGGAGCAAGGTAGCTCACTTCATAGTGAGATGGGAGGAGACAGGGAGGGAGAGAGGGGAAGGGGTGGAGAGGGAAGAAGAGAGGGAGAGGAAGGTTTAGTCAAGGGGTAAGGTGTCCCCCAGTGACCCACTTCCTCCAACTAGACCCTACCTCCAAATAACCCATTCATCAATTAGCTCATCAATGAGTTAATTCTAATTCCTTACAATAGCACACTAGCTGGCATCAGTCCTTTAGCACACAAACCTTGTGTAGGGCACTTCAAATTGTAGCATGACTTTATATCTTGCAACTCTGTTCAACTCACTAATAGTCTTCAGTATTCTTTGATCATTTACTTTTAGTTCTTTTGCAATCTGGATGTATTTCTTTTCCTAGACTAGTTACCCAACTAGAACTTCTGGAACAATATTGTGTGGCAAATGTGAAAACAGTCATTGATGTCTTGCTCCTGATCTTTAGGGAAATCTTTCAGTCTTGTATTGCTTGTGGTTTTTCAAAATGCCCTTTGTTAGATTTAGGGAAAGTCCTTCTATTCCTGGTTTACTATGAAAGGGTATTGAATTTTTGAAAAATGGTTTTCTGAATCTGTTGGGGTAACTGTGTGGTCTACATTTATAATTATGTGACATATTACATATAGCATATTACATTGATTAGTTTTCCATTGCTAAGCCAACTTTGGATATCCGAGATAAATCCAACTTGACCATGAAGGCCTGTTTGACTTTTTTTATATGCCATAGGATTCAATTTTCAGTATTTTGTTAAGGATTTTTGTCATATTTCTGTGTGATTTTCTTAAGCTTTTGCTTGGCTTTTGAATAAGGGTAATAAATCTTCCCTGCTCTCTGGGGGGAGACAATTTATAATAGGTTGTTGTGAATTTGATTTTTTATATGTTCTTTATTAATACATAAAATTGTTTCATTATGAGATTCTTGCACATGTACATAATGTATTTCCATCACATTTGCCACCACTACTCTTTCCTGTCCCTTTCCCACTCCTGTTGGTCCTCTTCCTCTTCCTAATCAACCCCTCTTTTTTTTGAGACAGGGTTTCTCTGTGCTGCTTTAGAGCCAGTGCTGGAACTTGCTGCATAGACTAGGCTGGCCTCAAACTCAGAGATCTACCTGCCTCTGCCTCCCGAGTGCTGGTGCCGGGCCAATCAATCCCTTTGTATCTCTCCCCTACCCACTCTGGTGCCTAACGAGTTTCATTACAGTTGTTTGCCATGAGCATCCATTAGGACTTGTTTCCAGGAGTGTGGTCACCTTATTAGTACCTATACCACTGAAAAATAGTAGATGGTCCCTCCTCCATCATTCAGAATGGTCTCAATCTTGTGCAGGTATTTCATGCCCAGGATTCAGCAGGATGCACCACTCCTCTTATTTTGTCTGTAATATTCTTTCCTCTTTTGTGAAATTTCCTGGTACTCAGAGGGATGGTATAGAGGTTTCTTTTATGATTGAGAATGGTGTGAGTTCAATTATACATTTAGTAGATAGTAGAATTACTACCAATGACATATACACACTCTATCTCCCCTCTCTCTGTATGTGTGTATATGCAGTTTTGATTTATAACTCAAACACTTTCCTATATTGTTAGGAGCCGTTACAAGCTGGTGCGTATGTAAGGAGCTGTTACAAGCTGTGAGCAGGCGCACTAGGTAACTTTGTAACTTTCCAGCCCTTAGTCTCCGCCCCTCCCGTGACGTCATATGGTTCCATCAGCTGACGTCATATGGTCCGACAGGCTTCATCCAGTCAGAAAGTAACAGTCTGAGGCGACGGTTGCCAGCCTATATAAAGAGGGGTTTTTGGGTGTTCAGAGTCTCCGCTCTGTAAGCTGATGCTCTTCCTCTCAAGAGGCATTAAAGCTTTACTGCAGAAGGATCCTGAGGAGTGTCCCCGTGTCGTTTTTGCTGGCGAGACGGTTAGCGCGGGACACTATATGCCTATTCAGAATTTTTCTCTCTTCTTTAATAGTTTACCTCTTTCTAGAGGGACAGTATACTGTTTGTTGTATGCAGTTGTTTATAGCCTCTTCTGCAAGTCTTTTTTTAAAAAATAGGGTTATCTTTTTAACTTCTTATTTTAGCAATTTGAATTCTCTCTTTTTCTTAGTCAGTCTAACTAGAAGTTTTCAATATTGTTGCTCTTTTCAAAGAATTAACTTTTACTTTGATTTTCTTTATTGTTTTTCTATTCTTAATTAACCTTAGTATTTATTATTTCCTTCCTCCTAGTTGTTGGTTTTAATCTTCTCTCCATTCTAATTTTGATGGGAAGGTTAGATTATAGATCTTTTGGTATGTGTTGGCACATAGTGTGTTGGTTGTACACAGTGTATGTACTTATTTATCCGTGTGGATGCATGTGTGTGCATGGATGTGAATACAAGCACATGAAAGCCAGAGGTTAGTGGTAAGCATCTTTCCTTGATCTCTTTACATCCTTGTTTTTTGAGACAGAATCTCTTCCTGAGCCTGAAGATCATTCAGTCAGCAAGACTGGTTGTCCAGTGTGCATCATGGATCCCCCTAACTACACCTCCCTTCTATCCTTCTCAGGGTAACAGGTACCTGGTACTGTACCCAGTTTTTTTTATGTGAGTTCTGGAGGTCTGAACTCAGGTCTGCCTCTTGTGTGGCAGGCGCTTTACTGAGTGAGCCATCTCCTTAGCCCTAGTTATTTTTCAGAATTGTAGAGGTTGACGTTTGTTGTGATTTTTACATTGTGAATTCATTCAATTTCAAGTATTTTCTGTTTATTCCCTTTATTTTGTAACATGTTGGTCATTTCACACAAGTTTGAGTCTATCAAATTTCCTTCACCTATTTATTTCTAATTTCATTCCACAGTAGTAATAAAAAATACCTTGTATGGATTCAATCTTTTCAAATATACAGAGCCTTGTTGACTCTATCGTGAAGAATGTTCCATGCCCAGTACAGAATATTATGAGTGTCCTGCTCTCATTGGGCAGTATACTGTATTGGTATTTATTGAGTCTAATTTGTCTATTGTATCTCCTATTTGCTTGTGTGTCTTTTGTTTAGTTTTTCTGTATGTTATTGAAGATGGGGTATTGATACCTTTAACAATGATTGTAGTGCTATCTATTTATTCCAACAATTGTCTTTTTTGGCTCTTGTATTTTGCAGTTCTGTTGTTGGTTATGTGAAGGTCATGATAATTTCATCTTGTTGGTAAATTATTTACTCTTCTTTTGATTTTTGAGACAGGGTTTCTCTGTAGCTTTGGAGGTTGTCCTGGAACTAACTCTAAAGACCAGGCTGGACTAGAAATCACAAGATATCTGCCTTTTGCTGCCTCCCTAGTGCTGGGATTAAAGGCCTGAACCACCAATGCCCAGCTGGTAAATTTACTCTTAACATTACAAACACTTCACTCATCACCAGCAGAATTTTTCTTAAGTTCCACTTTACCTTCTATCAGTTGTAAACATTCTGGCTCTTTCTTGGTTATTGTTTTCAGGAGACTGTCTGAGTAGACTTTAGGAGCAGAGTGTTTCAGAGTTAGTTGTATTTGTATCTATAGAGTAAGGTCTCTTTGCAGTGGTACTCAAACCTAGACATGGTAAATTCATGCCTTCCCCTTCAGTGTTGCATATATAACTCACACACATCCATGAAGGTCATTTTTAGTATGTTTTAGTGTGTCCCTGCTTTGAGGTCAGATAGAGGATTTTATATTTGTGGTATCAAGTCTGTTCTGGAGCATTTGGATTTTGCAACATTTTTGTTTCAGATTTTAGATTAGAGATGTTAATTCTACATACCTCTGTATGTCTCTCAAAACATTTATGTCTTCGAATGTAAAGTGAATTTTCTGTAGCATATGGTTGAAACATATTTTTAACTCCTTCTGTTGGTCTCTCTACCTTTGTTACATTTATATTTACTGTAATTACTGATAAAGGAGAATTTATGTCTGATGATCTCTTATTTCTACTGCATATACCATGTTTTTAAAAAAGAGATCTATGTGCACAAATCTGTATTACATCATGAGTATTACTGTCGTCCACAGAGACTAGAAGAGGGCATTGGATGGCTATAAGTCACTGCCTGGGTTCTGGGAACTGAACCTGGTCTTCTGCAAGAGCAGCAACTGCTCTTCACCACTGAGCCAGTTCCCTAGCCTCTCTTAGCTTTATTGAGCTCGTGCACACACCTATTCCTGCCTGAATTATAGCCTCTTTGGCCTTATGGAGATGTCTCTTCAACTTTTTGTTTTAAATTTTTGGATAGTTTTAAATTTTTGAATGAACAATAGTTCATTCCAAATATTACTCATAGCCTAAAGCATCCAAGATTTTAAATTATTTGACAAACACATTCCAGAGAAAAGTTTTTGCATGGATATGATGCTAATGAAGTTACATAAATGCAACTAAAGAGCCACCAATATAGCCAAACAATGACATACCTTTGACAATGAGTCTTTGAAAGAGGTTTTCACTCTACTCTGTTCCTTCTTATATATGGAATGCTACTATTACTTAATGGGACTTCCAGAGTGCTGAGAGATGGGGGCAATGGGAAAAAGTAGCTGAAATGCATGAGGTGGCTTGATCTTACTAAACTCAGACTTGTCACTTGATTTTGCTAAATCCTCCCAAAGTTGCTATGAACCATAAGTTAACTCCTGGAAGAACTGACTTTAAACATTTCTTTTCCATTACTTCTTTAGAGAGACAATTTTTTTGGGGGGGGTTCTCAATTTGATGTTTTTGTTCATGTGTCAACCTTGACACCTTTTATTGTTAAATGTTCTGGAGTCCCTTCACTAAGCCATCACCACTGATTTGACTAAAGCATGTTCTAGGAAAGGACACTACAGAAATGGGATGACTTTCCTATTACAAAACATCACTGGGACTTCCCACGAAGATGCTCATCTCAATCAGTAGATCAAGTAGCACTTGTGTCCCTACTGAAAGTTACTCTAGGACCCCTCCTTTCTATGCTCTACTTGGAGGAAAGAAGTCACAAGACATGGCCACTCTTGAGAAGTGTGAAGTGAGGGTCACATCATTGTGGGTGTAGTTGCTGTGTAAATTATTTGGAATTTTGTATGGAAATAGATTTATCTATTTCACCCCATTTTAATCCAGGGATTTCTGTACAAACATGAGCTTGTGGCTCTATTTTATATTTTGGGCTGTACTTTGTATTAGGCAGCTTCAATGTGACAAATAAACAACTTGAAAGAAAGATTTGTTTCTGGATCCTAGTTTCAAATGTTCCAGTCCATTGTAGATGGATTTTTCTTTGGGCTGGCAGCTCACAAAAAGGGCGTGAAGACTTATTATTAATTACAAAAACTCAGGCTGTAGCTTAGACTTGTCCCATCAGCGCTTATAATTTAAATTAACCCAGGTCTATTCATCCATGTGTTGCCTAATGGCTTTTGGCTTTTACATCTCCTCTCACATGCTTTGCATCCTCTGTGTCCCCCTGGTGACTCTACTTTTCTTCTTCCTAGACCTCTCTCTGTCCAGAAGGCCAAGCTTTACCTCCTTCCTAGCTATTGGTCATTTAGTTTTTTATCAAGCCAATCACAATGACACATCTTCACACAATGTAAAGGAATATTCCACAACAGTCCATGGGCACTTGGCTCCATCACTTTTCTCTTCTGGCAGTACAAAACTTCACAATCCTCATAAGTAGCAGAGGTTTCCCAGTTTAGAGCATTCAGTAAGAGGAAGAGGAAGAGAAAGAAGAAGGGACCAAGAGTCCCAATATCCCCTTCAAGGTCAGACTCCAGTGACCTCACTTTCTCCCCTAGGCCTAGCAGTCCTGTTACCTTCCAGGAGCCATTCCAGATCTAGACTAGAATAACCCCACACTGCTTTATTTAGTTTGCTACTCAAATCACTCATGGTTGACTATAAGGTGCTCTTTAAGACGGATTCAGTGCACCTTTAAGAAAGACACACACACACACACACACACACACAGAGAGAGAGAGAGAGAGAGAGAGAGAGAAGGAATTTGATCACATGTGCTTGATCTAGTAACTACAAACAAATGTTTATGTCATTCAAGTGTAAAGGACATTGTTTTCCTAAAAACTGAAGTTAGCCATGAATAAAATCTTTAATTCTTAAAGAAGAAAGACAGAAACACTTCAAAAGCAAAACACTCAGCATTTAAAATTAAGAAAAGTAACCACATAAACTAAGTAACTAACAAGAGGGAATTAATAAGATGAAAGTTGAAATAGTGAAACAAGATGTGAAAAAAGATAATTGCGGAAATTGGCTCCTTTGAAAAACACTGTAGCTTTCAAGCCTAATTAAGGCAATAAAGAACAAAAATAGGCAATATTTGGCACGAGCAAAAGTCTATATCCATTTGAAAAATTACAAATAAGAATTGTGTGTAACTCTGTGACATTCAGATTTAGAGCCTTAAGGCAACAGAGAATTTTTAGAAAAATAAAATTATTAAATATAACTCAGGAGCTGGAATAGTTGCCTGAACAGAGATTATAGGAGAATCTAAAATCTCATTTAAATTCTGTCCTGGTAAGCTCAGTATGGTTGAGTTTATCCCCTAGAGAATAAACTATTCTCTTAATAAATTATTTGATCATTTTGTGTGTATGTGCGCACATGTGAGCTGTACTTTGTGTGTGTGTGTGTGTGTGTGTGTACATGTCTGTCTGTGCAATGGCCAGAGGAAGTCTTCTATCACTATTCCTTGGAGGAAGAGTCTCTTTCTGATCCTGGAGCTCACATTTTCTCAGCTTGTCTTGAAGCTAGCACACCTCAGTGATCCTCTTGTGTCTGCCCTTCCTGAACCAGGAGCTACAGCATGTGAAAGATGCCCACTGTGTTGAATGAATGCTGGGATCAAATTCTAACTGCAAGATCCATCTTTCTAGCACCAAGGCTAAATTAGGATGGTTCTTGTTAGACATTTCAGGTCATGGAAAACTCAAACTTTCACATTCACTTTATAAAGTCAGCACAATTTTAACCCTGGTTCATGATAGTTTTGCATAAAATTTGCTTTAAACAAATGTTACTTGTGAATAAAGAAGTATTTTTAGACTTTTGCCAAAACATTTAGAATTTTTTCATTGACCATGAAGTTTATTAAAGTGGGGGAAGAGTGAGAGGGGAGTGAAAAGAGAGAGAGACAAAAGGAGAGAGAGAGGGAGAGAGAGAGAGAGAGAGAGAGAGAGAGAGAGAGAGAGGAGAGGGAGGGAGGAAGAGTGAAGGGTGAGAGAGGAGGAGCAAAAGGAAGCTATGTTTAGAATATTATATCAGAGCAATAACTATGATTTATTCAAGGGATGAAAGATCAATGTTGTCGTCTATCAGTAAAATTTACAACAATAATGAAATAAAGGAGAGAGTCATATCAGTAGAAAAAATATTTGATAAAATTTAGTAGCTGTTAAAATTGTGAATAAAATATCGGTAAGAGGAAATAGAGTTGTGATGGTAAATAATAGCTCAAAGGTGCAAATAGCAAAAATGAATTTAAACAGAAAAAATAAACAAATTTTAGTTAATCTAATGATAGATAGAGAAAAGCCAGTACAGCCAGTGTTTAATATTGAGTCTTTAAAAGTGACCATAAAAACTGGCACTAGTGAAATCTCCAGCAATCCCCAAAGATGATCCCAACTAAGAATCTAAGCAATAGGGGAGAGGCTACCTTAAATGCCCTTCACCTATAATGAGATTAATGACTACCTTAAATGTCATCCTAGAGCTTATGGAAGCAGAAGCAGAGATTCACAGCTAAGCACTGAGCTGAACTCCTGGAATCTAGCTGTAGAGAGGGAGGAGTGATGAGCAAAGGGGTCAGAACCATGCTTGGGAAACCCACAAAAACAGCTGACCTCAGCAAGTAGGAGCTCAAGAACTCCAGACTGACAGCTGGGGAACCAGCATAAGACCAAACCAAGGCCCCCTGAACATGGGTATTAGTTGGGGGTCTTGGGCAGTCTATGGGACCTCTGGCAGTGGAACCAGTATTTATTCCTAGTGCACAAATGGACTTTGGGAGCCCATTGCCTATGGAAGGATATTCTCTTAGCCTAGATACAGGGGGGAGGGACTAGGTCCTGCCCCAAATGATGTGACAGATTTGATGATCCCCCATAGGAGGCCTCACCCTCCCTGAGGAGTGGATGGGGGAGGGATGGGGAGATGGTGGTGGAAATGGGAGGACAGGAGGGAGAGGGACCTGGGATTGGTATGTAAAATAAGATTGTTTTTAATTTAAATAAAAAATAGTTTCAAAAAGCGAGCATAAAAACTGGGCTTGTCGGCACACATCTCTAATCCCTGCACTTGGGAGATAGAGTTCAAGGCCATCTTTGACTTTGTTTGAAGCAAGTGTTTTTTATTTAGGATCCTGTCTCAAAATGAGAGAGAAAATGAGAGAGAGAGAGAGAGAGAGAGAGAGAGAGAGAGAGAGAGAGAGAGAGAGAGAGAGAGAGAGAGAGAGAGAGAAGTGGCAACAATCAAAGCATGAAATTAACCATATAAATATTGAGGGAAAAATTAACAATTGTATTACTGAAGGTTATTTGTAAACTTAGAGAATCAAAAAGTTAGAAAGAATTAAAATTTTTTAAAGAAACTGAAAATTTGGAGAGGTATAGAAAAATGAATTGCACTATTCTAGAAATCAGTCCATCAAAATATGCAGATATTATTTATAAAAAGCAAGTTATACAGTGTTTAGAATAAAATATACATTTAAAACTACAAGAGCTATTTGATGACAATTACAAAACTCTACTGACATTAGAAATATCTTTCAGAGAAACTTATTCTTAAATGGGAACTCATTTTAAGTCAGCTCTTCCTAAATAAATATATGGATATTATGCAATTTCTAAATACAGATATTTTGTGAAACCACAAAAAGAATCTCAGAATATATGTTAAAGAGTAAGTCTCTAGGAATAACCTAGAAACCCACAAAGAATAACGATGATGGAGAATTTCCTTTTAAGTGTGTATTTGTATGGGTAGACCAGATGTCTCACTAGGTAAAGGTACTTGCCTCCAGTCCTGATGACCTAAGTTTTACCTACAGAGCTCACATGGTAGAAGGAAAGAATGATTCTTTTAGGTTGACCTCTGACCTTCCCATAAGTACTGTGGGATATGCATGAATGAGCACACACACACACACACACACACACACACACACACACACACACACATACACACACACACACACACACACACACACACACAAATAACTAAATATTATGAAGTGAAGTCAGTGCCATACTTGAAGACCAGAGAAATAGAAAAGAGACTTCAAAGTATTTATTAATATTTGAAAACATGATATAGGGCAAAAATGGTTAGTTATATGGGGACAGAGCTGATGGCTGATTTAATAAATGTGCTGTATAATTGTGCATATAGCTCTATCAATTCTTTTTTTTTTTTTTTTTAGTTTTTTGAGACAGGGTTTCTCTGTGTAGCTTTGTAGACCAGGCTGGCCTTGAACTCACAGAGATCTGCCTGCCTCTGCCTCCAGAGTTCTAGATTAAAGGTGTGTGGCACCACTGCCTGATGTTGTATAAATTCTTAATACTTCTTTCAAAACTAAGTTTCTCCTAGACTCCTCCAAGTTTCTAGTTATAATGGGGTAGAGCCATGTTAGATAGCACATGACAGTGGCTTAAGAGTGTCCTCCAGTGTTTCATGTCCTGGAAGTCTGGTCTGTACTGGATCATACTGGAAGGAGGTGAGACCTTTAAGACATGGACTTTGGTGGAAGAGAATAAGTCATTGGAGGCACGACTCTTAAAAGGTATTATTATAGTTATCCTGTGACCCCAGGTAATCCCCAGAAAAGAATGAGCTTGCTCCCTGAAGTGCTTTGGCTTCCACTCTTGGTGTCTGACTTCTCTACACAAGCCCTTCTGCAATGATGCCATCTTCCAGGTTGTGACACAACCTGAGGGGCTGTGAAATCCAGAAGACTGATGATCTTCCTACTGAGCTAAGCAAATCACTCTTCATTATAGAGTACCTAGCCTCAGGAATCTTCCAACAGAAAACAAACAAAGGTCATGCCTTCTGCTGTAGAAAACAAATACAAGACCTTCAAGCTTGAGGCAGCAGAGAATCAGAGAGACTCCAGTGGGAAGCAGCCACTTACTTGCAGGAAGGGAAATGAGAAGTTCTACAAGAGCAGGGCACGTGGCCAAATCTGCCTTCCTTCTGGCCTAGGGAACAAGAAAATTGAATTTGGACTACTACACACACTGAGGAGGATGTGAGAGGGGGTTCTGTGTGGCCATGCTTGGCTTCCAAACTGTGAGCATGCAAAAAACTCAAAGCAGCACCAATGGAAACTGAGATTTGAGCCTCGTGAGACTAAGGCTGCTTGTCTAGAAGAAGCAATTGGAGGTTAAATACAGTCAAAAATGGATCTGAAAGAACAAAGGGAAAAACACTTCTGCTGTTCAGCAGAATCTACAACTGTTACTATAGCTTTCATAAAAGACTTGTTACTATAACTTCTGGATCCTATCCAAAATTATCTAACATGCAAAGAACTAAGAAGATGGCAGAGTATGGTGATGTAGGTCTAAAAGGCTAGCACTTGGAGTGTGAATCCAAAAGATCATAAATTCAAGAATAGTTTGGTCTCAAGAGCATTCATTATATTCATTTTATCAGCCTGGCCATTATAGGAAGACATTTACTCAAAAACAATCAAATAACCACCCCCAAAACAATCACAAAAGAACTAAGAAAACAGATCACATGCTCAAGAAACAGTGATTATACTATGGTAATAATTTGTTTCAAATGACAAAACGGATTGTCAATGAATCAAAGTCTCAGACAAATAAGCAAATGACATCATAAATATAGGGCTTTTCTAGGATTGAAAAATAAAATATTTAGATTTAATGATTAGATTTAAAGTCTAAACAGATATGGCAGAAGAAAATTAAGAAGTTGAAGAGAGTGATAAACTTGAGTGATAACCCTGAGAAATAAGGATGGGAAAGGCAAACACTTTGACTTGCATGTCTCTCTCATTCACTTGCATTTATTTGGGGTGTGTGTGTGTGTGTATGTGTGTGCGCGCGCGCGCGTGCGTGCGTGCGTGCGTGCGTGCGTGCGTGCGTGTGTGGTGTGTGTGTGTGTGTGTGTGTGTGTGTGTGTGTGTGTGTGTGTGTGTAAATCAGAGGACAACTTGTGGGTGGGAGTCAGTTCTCTTTCTCCATCATATGAGTTCCAGAGATGGAATTCAGGTTATCAGGCTTGGGGACAAGTACCTTTACCTGCTGAGCTGTCTCGCTGGCCCTGTATGTTTTATTTTTAAATATTGTCTGTGTACTGCATTATGGTCAATCTTCCTGGGCTACTCAGAATGCAATCATGATGCTTTGTTCTGTGGCTTTATTGTTAGTGTCATTTCTGGGTCAGTTTGATTGACTTTCCTCATTATGGATTGTACATGTCCTACTTTGCTCACATCACAATTTTTGCATATTTGCCAAGATTTGTCAAATTTTCTTTTGTGGATCCTTTACATTTTCACATATACTTGAGGCACACTTGGGGTGCAGTTCTGTGCCTTCCAAACAATTTGATCCTGTCAGATCTGCTTTAAGGTTTGATAGCAGAAGAAACTGAGCAACATCTGGTTAGGGTAGATTTTTCTCTTCTACAAGGCAAAACCCTTTTGAATGTTCTCCAAATCCTTAGGATTCTGAGGATTTTCCACTTCGGATAGTGAGAAGAGGCATTATTCTGCTCCTCTGTAAGTCTCTTCTTCACAATCATTTGCTGGCTCTCACAAGGTGTGCTGAACAGCGCTGGCACACTGGCAGCGCTTGGGACTTCTCTTACAGCTCTCTCCCCTTTAGCATGCGCCCGGTTATTCCAAGCCCACACTCACATGCTTTCCAACTTCTGCAGCATAGCATGACAGCTCTACACTTCCTGGGTTGCCACTGTGTGTCCAGTGGCAAGTTCTCTCTAGACCGTACCCAGGTGCTCTAGGGCTCCTTCTACTTGTAGACTGTCTTTCAGGGATCACTTTAACCTAGCAACCAACATCTTGAGACTCTCCCATAATGCTTTGTCTGATTGTTAGTTGTTTCAAGCAAGAAGGAGCATCTGTTCCCTGATGCTTCTTCACTAGCACGTGCCCATAGTTTTGAGCTCTGCCACCCAGGCACTCTGTGAACTCAGTTTCTATCTTTTGGTAACTAATTGGATTTTAAATAGGTGTTAAGCAGTATTAAAACCTAATGTTGAAAAATAATAGACCTATTAACTGATATAATCTTGAAAAGCAAGAGTAGTCTTGGAACAATCATATTATCTGATTTAAAGACTTGCTATAAAACTATGACAACCAAGAATGTCATAAAGGTAGTCATATGACCAACAGAATGGGATAAAGTTCAGGAAAGTCCACATTTGTTTGTGTTGTCAGTTGAGTGTCAAGACAGTTAAGAAAGGATCATCTTTGCAAATGGTGGTGGAGCAATTGTATATTCACATGCAAAAATATGAACTAACACCCTTGCCCACACTAGACAAAATTAACTCCTAGAGAATCTCAATGTAAGAACTTAAATTATAAAACTTCTGGAGAAAGACATAGATGGAAATCTTGTGAATAGGGGACAAAAAGCATAAGATGTAAATTAAATGTAAATTGAAATGAAAAACAGAGACTTTGTTCAGGTTAAATGCCTTTGAATTTTAGAAAAATGCAGGTGAATAAACAAGCAATCTGTACAGTAGGAGGAAAGTTTTGGAAAGCATGCATCAGATAATGGAATTGAACCTAGAAAACACAACAAACTGTAACTGAAAAATAAAATAATTACTCAACAAAAACTGAAGAAGGTGCTTTGTAAAACAAGGGCCAGATTTGTTTTATTTTTCAGATTTTTTAATTTGAATTAGAAACAAGATTGTTTTACATGACAATCCCAGTTCCCTTCTCTCTCCCATCCTCCCCTACCACCACCACCCCCAACTAAAACCCTACCTATCACATATCCTTTCTTCTATTCTTCCAAGGGCCAGATTTGAAAACAGATATTGTACAAATAAATATGTGCAAAGATAATCAAAAGCACATGAAAGAATTCCTCACATCAGTATTCATCACAGACACAACAGTTAAACACTACATCCTGTTTCATTGCTAAGTCATTCTTACTGACAATACCCAGCACCACTGAGGATGCTCAAAAAACTCTGTGTCCAACTGGAGAGGTTGCACATCCTTGTTCATTGCCACTCTATTCGTAATAGCTGGGGAATATAGCCAGCCTATCCACACATGAGTAGACAATGGAAACCTTGTACATATACACAATGGAGTCCTAAAGAAAAATAAAACAATTAAATTTTTGGAAAAATGGGTAGAACTATAAAAATTACCCCGAGTGAAGTATCTCTGTCTCAGAGAGTCAAACACTGTATGCCCTTTCATATGTGAATATAGTTTTGAATTTGTTTGTTTAAACTGAAATGGCTGTAGAGACCTGGAAGTGAGAGAGTTGGCAGGGGTCTTAATGGGCGTGGAGCTCATAGAACATGTGTGTTATATGAGAATAGAGGGAGGGAACACTACTGGGAGGGGCATGGCTTAAACAGGAGTGGGGGAGAAGACTGGGTGCAGGAAGAAGGTATAAAGAAGCCACATAAAATCCATCACTTTATAAGCTAATAAAAAATAACAGACAACTTGAACAAAGGTATCATGCATGGGTGGATAATACCAGAAGCTATGGGCTATTTAACAGAAATCCTGGTACCAGCTATGGAGCACTTCTATAGGAAATATTGGACAAGAAGGCTCCAAAAGCTCAACAAGCTATCAAGGTTGTGGCCTTTGACATTGGTTAGCAACCAGAGCTGGATGGTAAGACCCTGTTCTACCACATAACTCGGTTGCAGAACAGGAAGAAGTTATATAGGAACTGATCTGGAAGCTTCTTCCCTGCTGCTAGCTTTCATAGTACCAAAGTTGCTGTGCTAGCAGCTGGAGGGCAGAAGTCATCAATGAGTTCCTCAGCTTTAGACCTGGCATAGTATGTTACCAGCCTGTCAGTTAAGAGGTGCTTATTGATGTAATAGTGACATGATGGTTACAGGGATAATCAGTAGTTTTCTGGCTGGGTGTATTTATAAGGGGTTTATGTTCAATACTGTGGACTTGGTCAAAAGCCCATGACTGAGGAGACTATAAAGACTGGGGGCAATCTACTACTGTTATTTTACCCATATGTTCATGAAATTGTCAAACAATAAATTAATTTAAAGAGAATAGTAAAAAAAAAAAAGAATATAGTAGTGATTTTTGCCATGAGATACAGAAATTCCATTCCTAGGTATTTACTCAAGAGAAACAAATGTATGTCCACAAACTTTATAGTGGGGTTCTTTGTAATTGGCAAACAGCAGTGAACAGATAAGGCAGTTGTGGTTTATATGTTCTATAGCATTCTAGACTTCAAGAAACAAAGAAGGCGATTGCATTCTACATCATATTTGAGTCTCAAAAACATTGTAAGTGAAAAATTCAACATGCACATCCATACTGAGTGATTAGTTTAAATTCTAGAAATAGCAAAACATAGTAGGGGTATGCAGAGCAGGGATTACCTGGGTTGAGTGTTGGGGGTATGAGGGCAGGGAGACAATGGGCTTGGAGTGGTTCCATGGTGACTATGGTCACTTAATCTTACACAATAATCACAGCTTATCACACAGCATACTTAAAATAAGTATGATTTGGGGAGTGGGGTTGAGACAGAGTTTCTCTGTGGCTTTGGAGGCTGTCCTGGAACTAGCTCTTATAGACCAGCTGGTCTCGAACTCACAGAGATCTGCCTGCCTCTGTCTCCCGAGTGCTGGGATCAAAGGTGTGTGCCATCACTGCCCAGCCCATATGTTTTATTTTGCATAAATAATACCTTAATTTTAAAAAGGGCAAGTAAATTTCATATCACCAAAGTGCTCAAGTTTGAAAAAAACTCAAGAAAATCTTGCAATTTAAGGATCAGGGGGCAATTCTTAGCTAAAATGAGAATACAATATTGTGATTGTAATCTCAACTACTTGTGAGTTCAAGGCCTGCTGGGGCAACTTCATGATAACATGTCTCAAAATAAGTAAAAAGGAGGTGTGGGGATGTAGCTTAGGGGTTGAGTACTTGCTGGGCATTTACAGAGCTTTAGGCTGAATCTCCAGTGTGTGGTGGGGGTAGGGGATGTGGAAGAAATGATAATGTATTTATGTGACTAAGAAGGCAATTAAAATTAAAAGACAAGAATATCAAGAAAAAAACATGTAGCATAAAGACATATAGAGGTAAGTAATCCATATATTCAAAATCCTTGTCCAAACTGACAGAAAAAATATCCCAAACTGTTTAAAAACTAGCTAAAGAAGTCTCACAGAAGAGCAAATTCAGATGGCTTAAGGGATGTGAAAAGATGGGTAAAGTCAGAAGGATACAGGGTCAATGGGCAGTGATGTCCCAGTTTACACTTATTAGGAAAAGCTGTGGCACTTTGTACTCCAGGCACCCTAAGAAAACAACACACACACACACACACACACACACACACACACACACACACACACACACACACACACACACACACAGAGAGAGATCCTGATGGAAGTGTTTTGAGTCATGGTCCTTGGCAGAAGTAATCTAACATCTTTGAAAAATAAAATCATATAGTATGTATCATTTAAACTTACTAGGTCCCTACTGAGAATGCCAATGGAAATCAAAATAAACATATCAACACAATAAAGTGTTTATTGCTGTGCTGTGTCTGACGGCACAGAACTAGATCACAGTGGGTATCCATCAAGAGGCAAATACCCAGGGTATTCTACTACACACATACAACGCTCCATTGAGCCATCAGTAAAATGAATGATTTGGGCTACCAGTGGGTGGCTTTGTCTGCCGATTACTATAAGTAAGACATTAAGATGTAAAACAGTCTATTTGTTTTTATAAAACAAAGTAAAATCAAACTGCATGTACACATTTCTAACTGAATGGCAGGGTGAGCATGCAGGCAAGACATAGAGAACTGGGACCAGTTTTTTAACCTTTCTCTGAAGGCGGCCACATCATCAGCATCGATGACCACAGAGGTGCTGGTGGACCCAAGCAACAAACCAACAAGATGAGCAGTTAAGTACCAACTGGAAAAGCTTGTCTCTGTCTACATATGCACTGCACTGGGGCAGTTATGTTCCAGCACTCAGCTATGGGTGTGTGCCACGATAAACTACTCAAAATCAAGTGCTTATGAATTCGGGGGTGTTTCTGTAAGCACCCAGGCAATTGCCTCACTTGACAACACCGTAGCCTTGGTTCTGAACACACAACATGAACACGCTGCAGGCATTGCTGCCATTCAGTGAGGAAGAACAAACACAGCTGGAAACATCTGGCTCAGATTCCAGACTAGTATATACTAGGGATATCAATGGCTTTACAGTACACACAACTGTTCTCTTTCAGACACCTAACAGTTTAATTATGGAAGACTGCTTCTAATATTTCCCTACTGCTATTTCTCCGCATTTATGTATCAAAGCTGCCCATAGCACATTAGACTACTTATTTGAAAACAACTGCTATATAGTTGCTTACTTAAACTCCATTACAAAAGAAATCATCAAATACATTTCGGCTTGAGGTTAGGTCCGAATTTCCAGCAGTGTCTGAAATGGTCCAAACATATTTCTGCTGTTTTGTTGTGTGTATTGATGTGAAGGAGTGCCCCCCAGCCATTTCCCAAAACACCAATCAACTCTAAAAACCCCGAAGCTGTTCAGCTACCTAGAGCTTCCACAGTTCAGCTGAGATTTAACTTGTTTTTTGTTTTTTATAAAGCCTAGAATGATGTGTATGTTGAATGATTGTTTTAAAACAAATTTCTTTGAGATTTGTTATCAATAAATATTTGTGTACCTGTCTATCTGGGGGTCATGTAAAGATTTCTCAGATGGAAAGGGGTCACAATTGGGAAGAGCTTAGGAAGGCTTGAGTGAGGTTTCTCTATAAACTAATCAGTGTCTCCATATTAATCAAAAAATCATTTCTTGCCCATGCCAACTATGAGGATCTGAGCGACTTCTTCGACAAATGTTCTCATTGAGCTGGCTAAAACTTCCATTTGTATGTTATCTCCCTACTAATGTGTTTCATGATTGCTGCCACAGGGGTAGGTGTTGGTGACAGGACAAGACTACCACAAATCTAGGTTTTTCTTCAGAAATGGATGTCCCTTTTTCTTTCTTTCTTTCTTTTGTGTTTGTCTTGTCTTTCTAGACAAGATTCTTCTGTGTAGCCCTTGGCTGTCCTGAAAGTCACTCTGTAGACCAGGCTGACCTTGAACTCACAGAGATCCACTTACCTTTGCTTCCCAAATGCTGGTGGCATTAAAGGTGTGTACCAACATACACAGCCCTTTTTCTTTTTCTCAAATCAAGGCACATGGCATAGATAAGTCCAAGGACTAAGAAGAAGGTGAGAACATGCTAATGAATAGCAAGGCCCTAGATTCAATGTATTTTTATGCATAAACTATAATATGCCATGTTTTGGAGCATAAACTATTCTATATTATGTCCTGTGTAGCATATACTATATAGCCTTGGTTTTATTACATAAAGATGTAGAATATATGCATTTATAACACTATTCTAAAGAAAGTATGATTTAAATGACTTTTTGTTTAGTTTTTGTGTTGGTTTGAGGATTTTTTTTTCTTTTGAGACAGGATGATACTAAATAGCTCAAGCTGGTCTTAGAATTTATGATCCTCCTGCTTTGTCTTCCTAAGTGCTCATATTCAGGAAGGTGACACCAGCCCAGTGTTTATAAAGAATAAAAGTCATTTTAAATAAAATTATAAAAAATAAATGATAGAAATTCAATTACACCAACCACAGCTGCTTAGCTAGGATTGCAAAGGCTGATAAAAATGTGGGGGAGACTCTCCCCTGAGATCCTGAGGAGAAGACAAATATGTCATTTCTGAAACATAATCAGGTTGATGATACAAAAAGTAACTTCAATTCTATTTTGTCTCAGCATCCAACATAAGAACTCATCCTTCAAGTCTGACAGATGTGGATTGATGTATGCAAAGAACCATTCATTCTGGCATAGCACAATGGAGAGGCTAAAGCACACACACCAGGGATGAGTCCATCTGAATATGCTAAAGACAAAACATGAGAGCATGTAAGAGATGAGAATTTTTTTTTTGCTTTTTCGAGATAGGGTTTCTTTGTGACTGTCCTAGAACTAGCTCTTGTAGACCAGGCTGGTCTCAAACTCACAGAGATCCACCTGCCTCTGCCTCCCTAATGCTGGTATTAAAGCTGTGCGCCACCACTGCCCAGCAGAGAGGAGAACTTTTAAATTTGGTTATTGGTAATGTAACAAATACTCCTATTATTTAGGGGTTTAGAGCAGCTAAGCCCTTCTGCTTTTGTAAATAGTGGGCCCAGGTGCTCCCTGGATGGCTTGTCTTTGACCCATAGCTATGTGATCTGGGGCTGAATATCTGGCTGGTGCCCCTGTCCAGTCTGATGTCTTTACTTCCCAATCAGAAGTCTTCTCTCCCAGGCCTTCCTCCAGACCTCACAGCATGGTGGTACCAGAGTAGTCCTACTTACATTACAGGAGGAAGCTGCTAATGCACAGGAACTGGGAGTGGCCAAACTAGTGAGGATTTGTGTATGGAACTAGCTTAAATTCATGTTTGCATAGTCTGCATATTGAAGCAATCCAAAGTCCTGCTCTAACTCAGCGAGTAGACAATACTTACTGCTAGACAGTAGGAAGGACAAGCAGAGCTCATAGGTTAGGGGTTGTGTCTTAGTCACCTTTGCATTTCAGTCTGCACTGTATTAGGATTCAACTTTGTATTTATGCTTTTTATATTTAAAAATCAGAAAAAACATTGTAATAAAATGAATTTTTTATAGGACCTAACTCTTCAGGGCACCTTTTATCTTAGCTTCAGTTCAATTTATTATTATTATTATTATTATTATTATTATTATTATTATTTTAATGTAGTAAACATTAATAATCAGGAAAAGTTTTTAAAACCACAATTTTATATTGAAAACAAATAGATTCTTTAAAATGGTATTTTTCACCAAACTTCAGTGCCCACAGCACACATTTAAATGGCTTTTTTTCCCTCTGTGGGAAATTTCATGGGGAGACTCTACATTTCAGTTTCTAGATTTGCAGATGGAGGGAGAGTGATGGCTTCTGTGTAAAACTGAATTTGAGTAGTGAATTTAAATAAGACACCATTGTTCAGTCTCGTGCAGCCCAGACCCATCCAGCTGGGAGACTAGGGCATAAGTCAGATCAGGTAGAGCCTGGCCATTTCCTCCTGCACATGTTATATTAGAAACAAACAAAACCAAAAAAAAATGCAGACAAAAATCTTCAAAAGGAAGGTCTGAGGGAGTAAGTGCTCTTTGCTGCAGTGAAAGATGATAGCAGGTTTTTTTGTCATCTGTCTGATTCTGGATATTTTCAGCGACATCATTCTTGTAGCTGTCAGTTATCAGAGTATCAAAAAATAAATGTGTGTATCTGAAGATTTTCCAATGCTTTCACCCATCTTCTCAGACATACCCAGAAGTCATATGCTAGAATTACATTGACATAATCATCCCCATGGAAACAGAGCCTGGTGCCATCAACATGGCATTATGACTTCTCAGCAGGAGGATGCAGATGGAATTTTGGCACTCAATGTGTAAGGTTTATTCAAAAACACAAATGTCTTAGAGAATAACACCAAGGGTGGAGAGAGAGAGGAGAGAAAAGCATGAATTTCTTCCTATAAAATGCATGTTAAAAAAGATGGTCCCTGAGGATTTGCTCACCTCTGGCAGACTCTGCTTATTCCTTGTCTTGTGCATTACTGTGCTTGGCATGGCATGCTCTTGTCTTGGTCTTGTCTGTCTAGACTGCATTTTAGAGTGAGAAATCGAGACCACAGAAGCAAATCAACTTGTCCAAATTACACCCATCAGTGGCTCTACTGAAACCTTCTGCTACTCTCAAGCCATGTTTTTCTTTTTTCTATCTCAGTTACATTTTAACAACATAGTGTGATAGTTAGAACATTGGTTGGGTTGTCTTCTATAGTTTAGGAATGATTTGAGTGTGTCCCTCAGTGGTTTTGCATATTAGATGTTTGGGCTTCAGTGTGGTAATTTGGGGTGGCAGGAGGTGGTAGCACCTTTAATAGGCAGAGTCTAGCAAGTGATAATTAGGTCCTTGTGAACGTCTTCCTCAGAAGAGATTGCTAGAGTAGGATAGTTCTTTCAGGACCCTGGTTAGCTCCCATGAGAGCACAATGTCATAATACAGCAAGCTTGAGGCTTACCTCTCTTTGACTTCCTCACCAAGTAATCTCCTGCATTTGGTCCCACCATCATGCTGCATTCCAACATGAGCCCCTCACCAGAAGCCAAGCAGATGGATATCCATGACCTTGAGCTTTCAACCTCAGAAACTGAACTAAATAAACCTCTTCATTTTTTTTGAAACAGTATTAAACTCATTTTTCTGTAGTGGCAAGAAATGGACTAAGACACTGTTGTATTGAGGTATTTTTCGGCACCCATTGAAAGTATTTTATGTAGGATAGAATTCTCCCCCTCTCTCACAGTAGGCTGTTTTCTGCTATGTCTACAGTGTTACCCGTATTCACTAGCATAGTCAGTCCGCCACCATATTTGCACTGTAGATGGAGTAAGCAAAGGGCAAACCCCTTTCCAGACTACAATCTGAAAGCTTCTCATGTTTCTCTCCTTTTGGCCAAGACTTGGTCATCTACCTGGTTTCAAAGGAATCTGGTTAGTCCCATTTTCAGCTAAAAGTGGGAGAAGAGGAGATGACATCTGGCTAACTGTTACATCTCCCTCAGAGCAATGTTTTCATAGACTCTCAACCCCTTTCCATTCACACCCGTGGCAGCTAAAGATTGGCTACAGTATTTTTTTGTCCAAGAATATTTAAAACTATAATGGTTCTACCAATAGTGGATATTATTGAATCCCCAGTGACCCTGAACACTGAGACCTGAGTTGTCCATTAGAGTATGTATTGGGATTTAGACAGAGACTCTCCAATACTATGGCTCTAAGAATAAGTGGGGTTTTTGTTTGTTTGTTTGTTTGTTTAGATAGGGTCTCTCTGTGCAGCTCTGACTGTCCTGTAACTTGCTCTGGAACTCAGAGATCCACCTGCCTCTGCCTCCCCAGAGCTAGGATTAAAGGAGTGGGCCACCACTGCCTGGAAAATTTATTTATTTTTTATTTGACAGTTCAAGGTTTGTAGACTAAGGTCAGTGAAGCTGTTTGTACTATGGGAGATAGCAGTATAGTTATCAGGGGGCAGCTAGTGCTTTTCTCTATGGACAGCACAGCTGGAAGGCCTGCCTCCAATTCATCTCATTCATCTCTGTATCTTTCATTAAGAGATAAAAGTGGGAAAGGGAAAGAGAGAGAGATGGGTTCCTGGGTAGTTAGGTCTGGGTCTGTTTTCTTCTAGGTAGCTGCTGGGAGGAAGAAGGGGCATGGTGTTTCTTTTCATACTTGGACTACATCCCCACCCAAACTATTCCCAGTCCAGTATTAGTCAGATGTTTCCCTTGAGGTGTCCCTGGATCCAGAAATATTCCTTATCTGTTGTTATGTAGCAGCTGCAGCCCACGAGTTTCCAAGTAGCTCTGGAATTTTCATGTCCTTCATGGCCAGTTATCTTGGTCTTGAGTCCCATTGGCCACAGAAAGGGCAGACTATTCTATGTGCACATTTGTGTCATCCCAATCACATATTCACCCAGGAGCTGGTGCACCTACAACAGACTGAGGCTCTCAGTAATAGGACTCATCCTTTTTTTTCCCCCCACAGTGACTCAAATGAATCCTGTTTCCAGACTCATTATATCATTAATCAAATGAGGCAAGTAGGACTGGTGCTGTTTATTGCTTTGTCCTTGGGAATTGAATGGTCAACCACCTTCCAGCAAGTACTAGTTCAGTTGCTGCTTGGGCATCATCAACCGTTTAATAAATTGAGTTCAGCTCTCTTCAAACCTGTAAGCACTGCCAGTTGTCCCCCTCACCACAAATGGCATTGCTCTAAGTGAGACAAGGAAGCTGTTGTTTTTGTGGATCTCCTACATGCAAAGGGCAGTTCCAAACCACTTTTCACAACGAAGTATATTCTTATGCTGAACTACTTGCTGTTCTTCCAAAGGACAAAATTTGGATCCCAGAATACAAATGCTTTTAACTCCAGCTCCAGGGATCCAACATCATCTGTCCTCCACAGACACCCATACTCATGTGCACCCCTCCCACATAAACACACATAATTAAAAGCTAAAATCTTTGAAAAAACACTATAAAATTACCAGTTTAATTTCATCAGAATTAAAACCACCCATTTACTCTTCAAAACACACTCTTAAGACAAGAAGTGGGCTGATGAGATGGCTCAGTTGGTAAAGTGATTGTTTCACTAGCATGAAGACCTGGGATCCCAGACATCCATGCAAAAAGCCAGAAATGCCGTGTGCTTATAACCTCAGCTTTAGAGAGGGAGGGAGACAGGTGGATCCTGAAAACTGGCTGGCCAGCCAGTCCAGTTGAGATGGTGAGCTCCAGGTTCAGTGAGAAACTCTGTCTCAAATAATAAGACTGTGAACAACAGAGGAAGACATCTAAAGTCAATTTCTGGATTCTACACACACAAATTGGCAAATACATACATGCTTACACAACACACACACACACACACACACACACACACACACACACACACATGCACCACCACCACAACCACTACCACCACCACCTACAAGAAAACAAAAAGCTAAGTAACAGGCTGAGAGAAAAAGTTTATAGTACAGATATGAAAGCATTTCATGTGTAGTAAACAACGATATTCTTAAAACTCAAAATTACAAACACCTTCATTTTAAAAATGGACAACAGTTTTCTGCTTCTGGAAAGAGGAAGTATATGTACTTTTTCCTGTTCCCCTTTCTGAGTTTACCAGCAATGTCTGGACATTACATGTAAACAACCATCAGGAGAAACATGAAGAAAGGAAGGGTCAGTGAGGGACCTTGAACCTAGTGGACTTCAGATTTCTGAGTTCTCTGGCTTCATACATCCCTGACATGCAGAGGAAGGAGCTGACAGCTTACAAATAACAACAGATGCAGCAGACTAAACAACCAGCAAAAGGTGACCTCACAGAGAACCTGAAAGAGCCCAGGAAAGGCTCTTTTACACAGTTGTGGTCCGAGACAACTGAAAGAAAGGTAGTTTGGTTTAGTTTGGCTCACAGCTACAGAGGGATTTTAGTCCATTACACAGGAATGGCATGATGGCAGGAGGAACCTACCTATCATGGTGGAAGCACGCATCTATTGATGATCTCATGACACACTTATGGAAGCAGGGACTGTGGCTGGAAGCAGGGACAGAGACAACCTTCAAAAGCCTGCTCCTGCTGAGTGTAGTGGCATACTCCTTTAATCCCATCATTCAGGAGGCAGAGGCAGGCAGATCTCTGAGTTTGAGTGTGGTTTATATCATGAGTTCCAGGCCAACAGAGGCTACAGAATGAAACCTTGTCTCAACAAATAAAAAACGAACAAGCAAACCTGCTTCTAGTGACTCCTAGGAATGTCTACTTCCTAAAGGCTCCAGAGCCTACAAAATGGCTCTGTAGACGGGATTTAGTGCTCAGAACATAAGCCCATGAGGAACACATCAGGTTCAAACCTATCAAGACCAAAACCACTTAGGGGACAGCTTCTCTCCTCTAACTGAGCACCTTGGGGAAAAATAGCTCCCCATTTCCAAGTTAGAAAATTTAACTGTCTGTCACCTTCAAGAGCTGTACAAAAGTCTCAAGACCTACCCCAAAGAGATGACATGACAGAAGACCAAGCAGGGAGAGCTATCTCTGCCCATAGTGTCAGCGAAGCTTCTGGACTTGTACTGAAGTCAGCAGTTATTCAAGCTCCCCTCTCCTCTGGTAGGCATGAAGACAGGAAGAGGAGAGAGCTGGGCCTTTCTCTACCACCTAGTGGCATTGATGTCCTGCCTCTGACATAACACCAGTGGAGGCCACTTGGGGAGTCTACCTCTGCTTAGCAGAAATGATGGGCCCCCAACACCAAGGGGAGGGTCATGAAGGCTGAACAGGGACCTTCAGCTTCCACTCTCACTTGGTAGTAGCAAGGCAGGACCACTTCCCTACCAGAGAAACTTCAGAACATACAACTAAAAATGTTTAAAAGATCATTTGAGCTTCACAATGTAAATAAAAATGGCCAATTAAAGAAATTATTCATCTGAAGGAGACAGGGTGGGGCTACTAAGGAAAGCTAAGAAGGATGTTGGTGGAGATAATCAAAATATTCTGTATAAATGTGGGAAATGTCCATAGAAGCAGTGAAAATTTTATTAACAATTATTATGTAAGGAGATTCAGAACAATATCAAACCTAATGAAAAATGACAACCAATATACATTGACACAGAAATTTTAGAGTTCTCTGACACAATAATAAAAGAAACTCAGTGAACAATTATCAATGTTATGTCAGAAGTAAAGAAATAAACACATCAATGAAACAGAAAATATAAACAATGAAGTGCAAATTTAGGGTTGAATAACGAAGTAGCTAAAACAATCCCAGGGATGCAATCTAAAGCAGAGGAGGGAAAGACTGAGAATAAGTGAAACTCCAGTAGTAGAGATTGCTTAATCTAAACAAGAGAGAGAAAAACAGCTAAAAAGCTTGAACAGCACCTCAGGGACACGGGAGTCTATTATTGCAGATCTATTGTTTTTTGTCCTTCCAGTCTCAGAAGGAAGGGAAAGTGCCTGGCTGACAGAGAATCTGAAGAAGTTATGGCTGGAATGCCCTAAAAGTTGCCAACAGATAGAAACCTACAGATGGAAAATGCTGAGCAAATCCCAAGCAGGATAAAGCCCTCTAAGTCGCACCAGCACATACCAATAATGGCCTCCCGAAACTAAGAAGAAAAACAATCTTGAAAGCTGGATGGAAAGTAACAAAAAAGGAACTAGAATAATGGTGTGTTTCTAGAAGTATTGGTCCAGAGGGAAGCATCCCAGTACATTCTGATACAGAAGGGGGAGAGCTTCTAGACCTGAACCCAGGGTGTGTGGTTTTCAGGAATAAAAGAGAAATCATGATATTCATGGATGAAAAAAATCTAAGAATTTATTGCCTAATTTCTGGAGGGAGAGGTAGGGTCCAACAAGCCCCTCCTCCATCCATGACTGATATTGACAGATCCAAGCTCATGCAGGCCCAGTGAAGGCAACAATTGCTGTGGGTGGTGGTGTCATACCCAGAAGACAGTACTACAGTCTCCATATCATCTGGCTCTGACACTCTTTCCACCCCCTTTTCGGCAGTGTTTCTGGAGCCACAAGGTGGCTGGGGCGCAGGCGGTGGGGGGGGATATAATAATGTTCTGTTTAGGGCTGAGCACTCAATTGTCATTTATTCTCAATACTCTGAGCAGCCAAGAGTCTCTGCATTCCTCATAGTTTACTTCAAAGAGAAGCTTTGTGTTCAGGGTTGAGCGTAGTATTTGTCTATGAGTATTGATTCTGAGTGGGAATCATCTTTAGTTGTGTACTCACTAGGGGGCCCAGCAGGTTCCTGTGAATAGTTCCACACTTAGGGTCATGTGCATGGCCTGGTTACAAATATGGAGTCATAAACCAAAACAAAACACAATAAAACAAAATTGAACTCAGGGAAAGGACTTGTAGGGAGAAGTGGGGTTGATAGGACAGGAGGAAGATAAGAGAGAGTGGGGGTGTGAGAGTAATCGAAATTAATAACATATGAGTATGAAATTGTCAAGTAAAGTTTTAATTAAAAAAAGTAGAAATCTCAGAATATCAGTGAGGAAGTCAGAATGTGATAAGAAAAAGTATGACTGGAATAACAGATTTCCCTTTTCTTATTTATTGAGATTATATTCTTTTGAAGCCAAAATATCATAATCTGCTGCAGCTCTAAATGTAAGCTACATGTGGAAATAGAAAGCACCAGAAAGTAGGGCTTCTTTCTTTATATTGCTAAATTGTTGGCATATAGCTTGAGGCCTGATAAGGTGTGTGTGTGTGTGTGTGTGTGTGTGTGTGTGTGTGTGTGTGTGTGTGTAGGGAGTCACCCTAGCCCCGCCCAATAGTCCTGGGGCAGGTACCAGGTGGACCCGGGGACTCGCCCAGAAGGGCGTGGTGAAGGAAAGCCGGGGTGACGTAAGGGAGCTTCTTAAGGGGCTGCACGTGGGGACGCTGGCCCCTTTTTGTTCTGGCCGCGCTGGCTGGGTTCTATAACCTAGCTCTGGCCTGTGTTTTACCTTGGTGTCTTCTGGAATAAAGAGACCTTAATCTTACGTGTGTGTGTGTGTGTGTGTGTGTGTGTGTGTGTGTGTGTGTTTGTGTGTATGTGTGTGTGTTTATGTGTATGTGTGTGTGTGTATTTTTGTGTATGTGCATGTGATGAGTGCATGTATGTATGATGCATATATGTGTATGTTTATACATGTGTGTGTGATGCAAGACTTAGAGTAAGAATGTAAACCTGTGGCTCAAGATAGCTATGAATTCAATATAACTGCAAATCATAAATTTATCTGAGACATGCATTTCTGTGTGATTGTTTTTTGTTTGTATCTTGATTGTGTGGTTCTTGGTTGTGAACTTTGTAGATGACAACATCTTGCTCCAATGTTACACAAACATGGCTGTGCTTTTCTTATTTGTACTCAGCTGTGGCTTCACCCTCACAGTGGTGTGCATCTTCCAGTTACCTTCAGCACAAACAGTCGAATTGGTACTATAGTCATTATGTGTGCCCATGGAGAGCTGGTCAGTGAAGAATATCAACATAGTACCTTAACCCACTGTCTTAGTTAAGGTTTCTATTGCTGTGAAGAGACACCATGACCATGGTAACTCTTACAAAGGAAAATATTTGATTTGGGTGGCTTACATTTTCAGAGACTTGGTCCATTGTCATCCTGGTGTGATATAGCATCACACAGGCAGACATGGTGCTGGAAAAGGAGCTGAGAGTCCTACATCTTGTCCTGCAGGCAACAGGATGTGGTCTGTCTCATTGTAGCTCAAGCAAAGGAGACCTCAAAGTCCAACCCCACAGTAACACACTTCCTCCAACAAGGCCACAACTACTCCAACAAAGCCACACCACCTAATAGTAGTGCCACTCCCTTTGGGGGCCATTTTCTTTCAAACCACCATAACCACTGTTGTAAATAATAGGCATTTAATGATCTTAATCTTAATGATCTTAAGATGACAGATTTGTCTTATTGGTTACCAAGGATATTTCCACTGGCTGACTGCACCTCAGTCTTGTGGTTCAGACTACACTGGAAGTTGAGATGTGGAAGGACCCACCCCCTGCTTTCTATTGTCCTGTCTATTAATTTTCATAAGAAAGCAAACATAGTCTCTTATCAATTATATTTTCAGTTCTAGCATGACTTCTACAAAGTCTCAAGAGAAAACAGAACCCAAAGAGGAAAATTGCAGGTGATAATAATACATATGCCAGGTTAAATCTGTATTTTTTTGTTTTCTTCAATTTGTGTACTTGGCTTTCTGTACATTGCCCGAACATTTCCAAAATTACATATACATTTGTTTATCAACATAAGTGTCTCCATATCACATCTTCCTTATGACTGCTTTAGGTTAGGTATGTCCAAACTTTCGGCTTCACTGAGCCACACTGAGCAAAGACTTGTCTTGGACCACACATTAAGTATACAAAGATTAAAGAAAGCTATTGCATTCCAACCCTACTCCCCAAAAGGACTGTGTGTATTTTGTGGGCTATCTGCAAACTAAATAAGCTGATTGAAAAAAGTAGGCAAATGACCTAAACAGACATTTCTTCAAGTATGGTGCACAAATGTCAACAAACATTAAAAAGCCCAATGTCACATCACATCACACTGATCAAAATCTAACGAGCCCCAGGAAACAAGTTTTGATGAGGATGTAGAGGAGTTGGAACATTGTTCCCTGCTGGTGGGACTGTACAATGGTGATGCCACCATGGAAAATAAAACATTGTTTTGTAAAACATTAAAAATAGAATTATCATATGATCCAGTAACTATAATCCTGAGATTCACTCAAGAATGAATATATATATTCATTATATATATATATATATATATATATATATGTATATATCTTATCTGTGTCTGTGCATGTTGAAGCTGAAGGCCAATGTCAGGTGTCTTTTTTGATCACTCTCCTTATTTTTCAGACAGTCTCTCACTGAACATAGTGCTCATTGTTTTCACTAGACTAGCTGGGCAATGAGCTTCAGGAATTTGTCTGTCTCTACTCTACCATTGCATTGCTGTGCCTGGATTTTTACATGGCTGCTGGGGATACAGATTCAGTGCATGAAAAGCACTCACCAACTCAGCCACCAGCCCTACTCAAGAGAATTTAAATCAGGGTCTCCAGAATATTTATACACCTGTGTTCATAGCAACATACTACATAAATGAGAAGTGGAAGCAACCAAAATTCAACTGATGATGAATGAGTAGATACGTGATTATACACACATGCACACACACATTCCTGTGTTAAAGATGGATAATATAATCATGCTGTGATATATTTAACTCTTGATGACATTATGATAAGTTAAATAAGCCATTTGCTCAAAAAACAAATACCATATCATTCTACCTACACGAAATTGTTAAAATAGTCAAATTCATAGAAGGTTCTAGGGTTTTGTTTGTGTGTGCCCGAGTAGGAGGAGAAATGAGGGGTTACTTAGTGGACAGAATTTCAGTTTTGAGTGGTGAAAAGGCTTTAGATGTGTTTATGATTGTGTGAAGAAGCTCAATGTTTTGAACTGTGCACTCAAAGAAGAACCAGAGCCCTTGGCTCAGTGGCAGGAATGTCTTTGCCTGCTAATGAGGTGATGGAGGAATGAGAAAGTCCTCCAGGGTTTCAGAGCAGCTCAGATGACCAGTGAAGCCAAGCACAGGTTTGAAGGGTTAGGTCTTCCAGCTTTGCTCCTCTTATCAAGAGTGGAATGCGGTCCATTTACCAACAGGTGTTGTACCCATGTAATGAAACTTCCACTAAAGCTTGAAACATGGAAGCTGGGAGCGCTTGCAGGTCAGCAAGGCACGTCTGTCCTCAAAGTAGGGTTTCTGAAGAGGGTGTAACGTACCCACCTCATGCCTTGCCCTCTGCACCTCTTCCATATGTTGGTTCCTGAGGTACATCACTGTTCATTAAAAAGTTGTCTTGTCAAATGTAGCACATTCCAGAGACCTTTGAGTTCCTCTAGCAAATTTTCTGAATTGGGGAGGGAAGATACAGAACTGGGGTAACCTTCATTTCCAGTCTGCACAGAAGTGCAGATATTTTGGGAACCCCAGCTGACTCTGGCTAGGTTCTGAAGTGGAGACAGTCTTATGGAACCAAAGCAGGTCTGGTCAGGGGCTGGTACCAGGGTGGCCTGGGGCTGGCTGGGGCCAGAGCCTTATAGAAGTTAAGGTTTCCTGGGATCCTTGGCTTTTTCCCCCTGAAGAGACTGGAGTTATCGGGGCAAAGGCTACTGTGTGCTTGACCTGTGATGCCCTTGAAGTATATTGTGTTCCCTTTGGGCAAGCACAACACTTGATTAGATTCTTGTTGACTCTGTTTCATTGTATGATAGTTTTGTTGACACTGTCCATTTTTGCTTTCAGAAAAACTGTATGTAAGATGTTGTATTTTCAGAATAAACTTGTTTGCATGAGTTACTAGCTGTGCAAGACCTCCGGATTCCAAACTTTTTAATCTTTTTATTGTTTTCATCCCCTGGTCATCCTGCTTAGACTCTGTCACTGAAGAATGACCTGCTGGTCCAGTTCAGGACATGGTCACTACTATTGAGCTATTTCCTGTACTTATAAAAAGATATTTCACAGAGCCATTGTACTCATGAGCTCACTCAGCTGCGGTCGTCTGTGCAAGATAAAGACAACTGCTATTTCAGCCTAGACTGGGAAGTGTTCACAAAGCCTGCTCCAGCTGAGAACAATTGGTACTTGATGCCTACTTGGGAAAGAAAAGTAAGTTTTTGGGAATTTGGCCCTTGCTAGGTTGCACAAATTAGACTCAATGTGTTATTAAAAAATAGCAAGAAGCTTGAAAGAAATATGAGGAGGAGGGGAAGATGAGGGCTGGATATGATCCAAATATATTGTATACATGTATGAAAATAAATAAAGAAGACATTTCCCAAGATCAAGAGATTAAGGGACTTGCTACCAGATCCCACAATCTATTGATGATTTTTATTAAATCTCCCCTGAGAACTGTCTGAGTAGAATTCCAGTTTTCAGGAGGTAATAGCAAGAATTGACAAGTGGGATTGTATGAAATTAAAAAGTTTCCATACAGTAAGAGAAACAATTATCAGATGAACAGACAGCACACAGAGCGAAGAGACAGCATATTTCTCTGATAGAGGATTGATATCCAGAATACATAAAGGACTCAAAAATTAAACACATACAGAAAAAGATATCTAATCAATAAATGAGTAAATGAACTGACTTGATAATTTGTAAAAGAAAAACTACCATTGTCAACAAACACATAAAATATTGTTCCGCATCCTTTTCACTAGGGAAATACAGATCAGAACTATATTGAGATTCTACCCCAAAATGGCTTAAAATCAAGAAAACACAAAACAAAAATTTAGTCAGGATGCATGAGGAAAGGAACCCTTAAAAATTGTTGATGAGAGTGCAAATTAACGTAGACAGCACAAAAATTGGTATGGAGTTTCATAAAAAACCTGAAATTAGCACTACCGTGTGGTCCAGCCACATATTTGGGTAGTACAGCAATGCCCATGTGGCCCTTCTCAGTCATCTGGTTACATTCCCAGCCTAGGCAGCCACCATCAGATAAATAGAGGAAATGCAGAGCTTTACTCTGCCATAAAGAAGAATGGGATCATGCTATTGTAGGAAAATGGATGGAGGTGTAGCTTAGTCTTTGAAATAAGATAGACTCAGGAAAGACAAATACCACGAGTTCTCATCTCATAACTGGAGTCTAGTTTGAGAAAAAGACATGAAAGCAAAGGGGACACTTTTTGGGAAACAGAAGGGGTTGGGGGAAATAAAAGTACTGGGGAGTAGATATGGTCAAAATACATCATATGTACATATGAAAATGTCACAATGAAATACAAGGTTTGTGCAATTAATGTATGCTAATAAAAGATGTAAAAAGAGAAAAGTATGATGGGTAAACAGCATGTGTTGAACACTTTCTGATGTGTCTTTCAGCCATTTTAGATTCCTCTACTGAGAATTGTCTATTTAGCTCTGAACCCCACTTTTTAATTGGATTAAATGGTGTTTTGGAGACTAGCTTCTTGAGTTCTTTGTAAATTTTGGAGATCATCCCTCTGTTGGATGTGGGGTTGGTGAATATCTTTTCCCAATCCGAGGGCTGTCATTTTGTCTTGTTGACTGTGTCCTTTGCCTTACAGAAACTTCTCAGTTTCAGGAGGCCCAAACAACCCTATATACTAAAAGAACTTCCGGTGGCATCACCATCCCTGATTTCAAGCTCTATTATAGAGCTATAGTCCTGAAAACAGCTTGGTATTGGCACAAAAATAGACTGGTAGGCCAATGGAATCGAGTTGAAAACCCTGATAGTAACTCGTACACCTACAACACCTGATTTTTGACAAAGAAGCTACAGCTATACAATGGAACAAAGAAAGCATCCTCAACAAATGGTGTTGGCATAACTGGATGCTGGCATGTATAAGACTGCAGTTAGATCCATGTCAATCACCATGCACAAAACTTAAGTCCAAATGGATCAAAAACCTCAACATAAATCTGGCCACACTGAACTTATTAGAAGAGAAAATAGGAAATACCCTTGAATGAATTGGTACAGGAGACTGCTTCCTGAACACAGACACTGAGATCAACAATTAATGTTCAGAATTGAAACTTCATCTTGATGGATTTTCCTGTGATGAATATGAAATATCTTTCTCCATCTCTTTTGGTTAATTTTGGCTGGAAGTGTGTTTTGTTAGATATTAGGATAGCTACACCAGCTTGCTTCTTAGGTCCATTTGATTGGAAAATCTTTTTACAACCCTTTACTCTGATGTAATGTTTGTCTTTGAAGTTGAAACATGTTTCTTGTATGCAGCAGAAAGATGGATCCTGTTTTCCTATCCATTCTGTTAGCCAGTGTCATTTCATAGGCAAATTGAGTCCATTGATATAAAAAGATAGTAATGACCAGTGATTGTTAATTCCTGTTATTTTTTGTTTTGTTAGTAATGGTGTGTGTGTGTGTGTGTGTGTGTGTGTGTGTGTGTGTGTGTGTGTGTGTGTAACTGGAGACCAGAGAACAACCTCAATTGTCATTCTTCCTGTCTACTTTGTTTCTTAAGACAGGGTTGCTCATTACATTTGTGGGCTTGCTGATTATGCTGGATTACGGTAGGCTGGCTGCTAGTCTGTCCCAGGATCAGCTTGTCTCTGTCTCCCCAGCATTAGGATTACAAGTGTGTACCATTACATTTGGCTTTTTTTCTTTTACATACATTACATTGACTGATTGTTTTTGTGTGTGTGGTGGGGGACATGGCAAGGTGCATGTGTGTAGGTCAGAGGACAACTGGTAGGAGCTGGTTCTGTCCTTCCCTGTGTGGGTTTCAGTGATCAAACTCAGGTTGTCAGGCTCAGTAGTAAACACCTTTAATGCTGAGTCATCTTGCCAGCCCTATATTTTCAGTGCATTTTGGAGGATCAAACTCAGGTCCTCATGCTTGTGCAGCAAGCACTTTACTGCTGAGTTATCTCCCAGCCCGGGATGGTTAATCTTCATTGTCAACTTGACTGGATTGATAAAGGCCTAGGAGATTAGTGAAGTCATGGGATGGGACTTTCAGAGGCAGATAAATCATAACTCTGACCTAGTGAGTGGATCAGTCCGTTGGTGGATTTAGCATCATAATACTTTTGGGGAGGGGGTGAAAGGTAGAGATCAGATCTTTCTCATTGAAAGAAGTAGGTCAGAGGGGAGGAGGTGTTGTTACAGACTCTATTTTGTACAGGGCCACTTCCTGTCTCTTTCTCTGCTTCCTGTCTAGCCTGCTGTGACCTGTTCTGCTCTTTTGTGACTTCTCTGTCATGATAGAAGACACCTCTGAAGCAGCCAGATTTAATCTTCCCTCTGATTGAACCCTGAACCAACCAACACAGCAGGAGAGAACCAATTCCCCCAAGTTGTTCCTCTGACCTACACACACACACACACACACACACACACACACACACACACACACACACACA